>NC_090440.1:1349339119-1349521619 GCF_031143425.1 Pleurodeles waltl
GGATTCCCCTAGGTCTCTAGTTTTCAGAAATGCACAGGTTTGGTAGGTTTCCCTAGGTGCCGGCTGAGCTAGAGGCCAAAATCTACAGGTAGGCACTTCGCAAAAAACACCTCTGTTTTCTTCAAAAATTTTGGATGTGTCCACGTTACGCTTTGGGGTGTTTCCTGTCGCGGGCGCTAGGCCTACCCACCCAAGTGAGGTATCATTTTTATCGGGAGACTTGGGGGAACGCTGGGTGGAAGGAAATTTGTGGCTCCTCTCAGATTCGAGAACTTTCTAACACAGAAATGTGAGGAACATGTGTTTTTTTAGCCAAATTTTGAGGTTTGCAAAGGATTCTGGGTAACAGAACCTAGTCCGAGCCCCGCAAGTCACCCCTCCTTGGATTCCCCTGGGCCTCTAGTTTTCAGAAATGCACAGGTTTGGTAGGTTTCCCTAGGTGCCGGCTGAGCTAGAGGCCAAAATCTACAGGTAGGCACTTCGCAAAAAACACCTCTGTTTTCTTCCAAAATTTTGGATGTGTCCACGTTGCGCTTTGGGGTGTTTCCTGTCGCGGGCGCTAGGCCTACCCACGCAAGTGAGGTATCATTTTTATCGGGAGACTTGGGGGAACGCTGGGTGGAAGGAAATTTGTGGCTCCTCTCAGATTCCAGAACTTTCTGCCACAGAAATGTGAGGAACATGTGTTTTTTTAGCCAAATTTTGAGGTTTGCAAAGGATTCTGGGTAACAGAACCTGGTCCGAGCCCCGCAAGTCACCCCTGCTTGGATTCCCCTAGGTCTCTAGTTTTCAGAAATGCACAGGTTTGGTAGGTTTCCCTGGGTGCCGGCTGAGCTAGAGGCCAAAATCTACAGGTAGGCACTTCGCAAAAAACACCTCTGTTTTGTTCCAAAATTTTGGATGTGTCCACGTTGCGCTTTGGGGTGTTTCCTGTCCCGGGCACTAGGCCTACCCACGCAAGTGAGGTATCATTTTTATCGGGAGACTTGGGGGAACGCTGGGTGGAAGGAAATTTGTGGCTCCTATCAGATTCCAGAACTTTCTGCCACAGAAGTGTGAGGAACAGTAGCCGAATTTTGAGGTTTGCAAAGGATTCTGGGTAACAGAACCTGGTCCGAGCCCCGCAAGTCACCCCTCCTTGGATTCCCCTAGGTCTCTACTTTTCAGAAATGCACAGGTTTGGTAGGTTTCCCTAGGTGCCGTCTGAGCTACAGGCCAAAATTCACAGGTAGGCACTGTTTTCTTTCAAAAAATGGGATGTGTCCACGTTGCACTTTGGGGTGTTTCCTGTCGCGGGCGCTAGACCTACCCACGCAAGTGAGGTATCATTTTTATCGGGAGACTTGGGGGAACGCTGGGTGGAAGGAAATTTGTGGCTCCTCTCAGATTCCAGAACTTTCTGCCACAGAGATGTGAGGAACATGTGTTTTTTTAGCCAAATTTTGAGGTTTGCAAAGGATTCTGTGTAACAGAACCTGGTCCGAGCCCCGCAAGTCACCCCATCTTGGATTCCCCTAGGTCTCTAGTTTTCAGAAATGCACAGGTTTGGTAGGTTTCCCTAGGTGCCGGCTGAGCTAGAGGCCAAAATCTACAGGTAGGCACTTCGCAAAAAACACCTCTGTTTTCTTCCAAAATTTTGGATGTGTCCACGTTGCGCTTTGGGGTGTTTCCTGTCGCGGGCGCTAGGCCTACCCACGCAAGTGAGGTATCATTTTTATCGGGAGACTTGGGGGAACGCTGGGTGGAAGGAAATTTGTGGCTCCTCTCAGATTCCAGAACTTTCTGCCACAGAGATGTGAGGAACATGTGTTTTTTTAGCCAAATTTTGAGGTTTGCAAAGGATTCTGGGTAACAGAACCTGGTCCAAGCCCCGCAAGTCACCCCATCTTGGATTCCCCTAGGTCTCTACTTTTCAGGAATGCACAGGTTTGGTATGTTTCCCTAGGTGCCGTCTGAGCTACAGGCCAAAATTCACAGGTAGGCACTGTTTTCTTTCAAAAAATGGGATGTGTCCACGTTGCACTTTGGGGTGTTTCCTGTCGCGGGCGCTAGACCTACCCACGCAAGTGAGGTATCATTTTTATCGGGAGACTTGGGGGAACGCTGGGTGGAAGGAAATTTGTGGCTCCACTCAGATTCCAGAACTTTCTGCCACAGAGATGTGAGGAACATGTGTTTTCTTAGCCAAATTTTGAGGTTTGCAAAGGATTCTGGGTAACAGAACCTGGTCCAAGCCCCGCAAGTCACCCCATCTTGGATTCCCCTAGGTCTCTAGTTTTCAGAAATGCACAGGTTTGGTAGGTTTCCCTAGGTGCCGGCTGAGCTAGAGGCCAAAATCTACAGGTAGGCACTTCGCAAAAAACACCTCTGTTTTCTTCAAAAATTTTGGATGTGTCCACGTTACGCTTTGGGGTGTTTCCTGTCGCGGGCGCTAGGCCTACCCACGCAAGTGAGGTATCATTTTTATCGGGAGACTTGAGGGAACGCTGGGTGGAAGGAAATTTGTGGCTCCTCTCAGATTCGAGAACTTTCTAACACAGAAATGTGAGGAACATGTGTTTTTTTAGCCAAATTTTGAGGTTTGCAAAGGATTCTGGGTAACAGAACCTAGTCCGAGCCCCGCAAGTCACCCCTCCTTGGATTCCCCTAGGCCTCTAGTTTTCAGAAATGCACAGGTTTGGTAGGTTTCCCTAGGTGCCGGCTGAGCTAGAGGCCAAAATCTACAGGTAGGCACTTCGCAAAAAACACCTCTGTTTTCTTCCAAAATTTTGGATGTGTCCACGTTGCGCTTTGGGGTGTTTCCTGTCGCGGGCGCTAGGCCTACCCACGCAAGTGAGGTATCATTTTTATCGGGAGACTTGGGGGAACGCTGGGTGGAAGGGAATTTGTGGCTCCTCTCAGATTCCAGAACTTTCTGCCACAGAAATGTGAGGAACATGTGTTTTTTTAGCCAAATTTTGAGGTTTGCAAAGGATTCTGGGTAACAGAACCTGGTCCGAGCCCCGCAAGTCACCCCTCCTTGGATTCCCCTAGGTCTCTAGTTTTCAGAAATGCACAGGTTTGGTAGGTTTCCCTAGGTGCCGGCTGATCTAGAGGCCAAAATCTACAGGTAGGCACTTCGCAAAAAACACCTCTGTTTTCTTCAAAAATTTTGGATGTGTCCACGTTGCGCTGTGGGGTGTTTCCTGTCGCGGGCGCTAGGCCTACCCACGCAAGTGAGGTATCATTTTTAACGGGAGACTTGGGGGAACGCTGGGTGGAAGGAAATTTGTGGCTCCTCTCAGATTCCAGAACTTTCTGCCACAGAAATGTGAGGAACATGTGTTTTTTTAGCCAAATTTTGAGGTTTGCAAAGGATTCTGGGTAACAGAACCTGTTCCAAGCCCCGCAAGTCACCCCTCCTTGGATTCCCCTAGGCCTCTAGTTTTTTAGAAATGCACAGGTTTGGTAGGTTTCCCTAGGTGCCGGCTGAGCTAGAGGCCAAAATCTACAGGTAGGCACTTCGCAAAAAACACCTCTGTTTTCTTCCAAAATTTTGGATGTGTCCACTTTGCGCTTTGGGGTGTTTCCTGTCCCGGGCGCTAGGCCTACCCACGCAAGTGAGGTATCATTTTTATCGGGAGACTTGGGGGAACGCTGGGTGGAAGGAAATTTGTGGCTCCTCTCAGATTCCAGAACTTTCTGCCACAGAAATGTGAGGAACATGTGTTTTTTTAGCCAAATTTTGAGGTTTGCAAAGGATTCTGGGTAACAGAACCTGGTCCGAGCCCCGCAAGTCACCCCTCCTTGGATTCCCCTAGGTCTCTAGTTTTCAGAAATGCACAGGTTTGGTAGATTTCCCTAGGTGCCGGCTGAGCTAGAGGCCAAAATCTACAGGTAGGCACTTCGCAAAAAACACCTCTGTTTTCTTCCAAAATTTAGGATGTGTCCACGTTGCGCTTTGGGGTGTTTCCTATCGCGGGCGCTAGGCCTACCCACGCAAGTGAGGTATCATTTTTATCGGGAGACTTGGGGGAACGCTGGGTGGAAGGAAATTTGTGGCTCCTCTCAGATTCGAGAACTTTCTGCCACAGAAATGTGAGGAACATGTGTTTTTTTAGCCAAATTTTGAGGTTTGCAAAGGATTCTGGGTAACAGAACCTAGTCCGAACCCCGCAAGTCACCCCTCCTTGGATTCCCCTAGGCCTCTAGTTTTCAGAAATGCACAGGTTTGGTAGGTTTCCCTAGGTGCCGGCTGAGCTAGAGGCCAAAATCTACAGGTAGGCACTTCGCAAAAAAACACCTCTGTTTTCTTCCAAAATTTAGGATGTGTCCACGTTGCGCTTTGGGGTGTTTCCTATCGCGGGCGCTAGGCCTACCCACGCAAGTGAGGTATCATTTTTATCGGGAGATTTGGGGGAACGCTGGGTGGAAGGAAATTTGTGGCTCCTCTCAGATTCCAGAACTTTCTGCCACAGAAATGTGAGGAACATGTGTTTTTTTAGCCAAATTTTGAGGTTTGCAAAGGATTCTGTGTAACAGAACCTGGTCCGAGCCCCGCAAGTCACCCCATCTTGGATTCCCCTAGGTCTCTAGTTTTCAGAAATGCACAGGTTTGGTAGGTTTCCCTAGGTGCCGGCTGAGCTAGAGGCCAAAATCTACAGGTAGGCACTTCGCAAAAAACACCTCTGTTTTCTTCAAAAATTTTGGATGTGTCCACGTTGCGCTTTGGGGTGTTTCCTGTCGCGGGCGCTAGGCCTACCCACGCAAGTGAGGTATCATTTTTATCGGGAGACTTGGGGGAACGCTGGGTGGAAGGAAATTTGTGGCTCCACTCAGATTCCAGAACTTTCTGCCACAGAGATGTGAGGAACATGTGTTTTCTTAGCCAAATTTTGAGGTTTGCAAAGGATTCTGGGTAACAGAACCTGGTCCAAGCCCCGCAAGTCACCCCATCTTGGATTCCCCTAGGTCTCTAGTTTTCAGAAATGCACAGGTTTGGTAGGTTTCCCTAGGTGCCGGCTGAGCTAGAGGCCAAAATCTACAGGTAGGCACTTCGCAAAAAACACCTCTGTTTTCTTCAAAAATGTTGGATGTGTCCACGTTGCGCTTTGGGGTGTTTCCTGTCGCGGGCGCTAGGCCTACCCACGCAAGTGAGGTATCATTTTTATCGGGAGACTTGGGGGAACGCTGGGTGGAAGGAAATTTGTGGCTCCTCTCAGATTCGAGAACTTTCTAACACAGAAATGTGAGGAACATGTGTTTTTTTAGCCAAATTTTGAGGTTTGCAAAGGATTCTGGGTAACAGAACCTAGTCCGAGCCCCGCAAGTCACCCCTCCTTGGATTCCCCTAGGCCTCTAGTTTTCAGAAATGCACAGGTTTGGTAGGTTTCCCTAGGTGCCGGCTGAGCTAGAGGCCAAAATCTACAGGTAGGCACTTCGCAAAAAACACCTCTGTTTTCTTCCAAAATTTTGGATGTGTCCACGTTGCGCTTTGGGGTGTTTCCTGTCGCGGGCGCTAGGCCTACCCACGCAAGTGAGGTATCATTTTTATCGGGAGACTTGGGGGAACGCTGGGTGGAAGGAAATTTGTGGCTCCTCTCAGATTCCAGAACTTTCTGCCACAGAAATGTGAGGAACATGTGTTTTTTTAGCCAAATTTTGAGGTTTGCAAAGGATTCTGGGTAACAGAACCTGGTCCGAGCCCCGCAAGTCACCCCTGCTTGGATTCCCCTAGGTCTCTAGTTTTCAGAAATGCACAGGTTTGGTAGGTTTCCCTAGGTGCCGGCTGAGCTAGAGGCCAAAATCTACAGGTAGGCACTTTGCAAAAAACACCTCTGTTTTCTTCCAAAATTTTGGATGTGTCCACGTTGCGCTTTGGGGTGTTTCCTGTCGCGGGCGCTAGGCCTACCCACGCAAGTGAGGTATCATTTTTATCGGGAGACTTGGGGGAACGCTGGGTGGAAGGAAATTTGTGGCTCCTCTCAGATTCCAGAACTTTCTGCCACAGAAATGTGAGGAACATGTGTTTTTTTAGCCAAATTTTGAGGTTTGCAAAGGATTCTGGGTAACAGAACCTGGTCCGAGCCCCGCAAGTCACCCCTCCTTGGATTCCCCTAGGCCTCTAGTTTTCAGAAATGCACAGGTTTGGTAGGTTTCCCTAGGTGCCGGCTGAGCTAGAGGCCAAAATCTACAGGTAGGCACTTCGCAAAAAACACCTCTGTTTTCTTCCAAAATTTTGGATGTGTCCACGTTGCGCTTTGGGGTGTTTCCTGTCCCGGGCGCTAGGCCTACCCACGCAAGTGAGGTATCATTTTTATCGGGAGACCTGGGGGAACGCTGGGTGGAAGGAAATTTGTGGCTCCTCTCAGATTCCAGAACTTTCTGCCACAGAAATGTGAGGAACATGTGTTTTTTTAGCCAAATTTTGAGGTTTGCAAAGGATTCTGGGTAACAGAACCTGGTCCGAGCCCCGCAAGTCACCCCTCCTTGGATTCCCCTAGGTCTCTAGTTTTCAGAAATGCACAGGTTTGGTAGGTTTCCCTAGGTGCCGGCTGAGCTAGAGGCAAAAATCTACAGGTAGACACTTCGCAAAAAACACCTCTGTTTTCTTCCAAAATTTTGGATGTGTCCACGTTGCGCTTTGGGGTGTTTCCTGTCGCGGGCGCTAGGCCTACCCACGCAAGTGAGGTATCATTTTTATCGGGAGACTTTGGGGAACGCTGGGTGGAAGGAAATTTGTGGCTCCTCTCAGATTCCAGAACTTTCTGCCACAGAGATGTGAGGAACATGTGTTTTTTTAGCCAAATTTTGAGGTTTGCAAAGGATTCTGGGTAACAGAACCTGGTCCGAGCCCCGCAAGTCACCCCATCTTAGATTCCCCTAGGTCTCTAGTTTTCAGAAATGCACAGGTTTGGTAGGTTTCCCTAGGTGCCGGCTGAGCTAGAGGCCAAAATCTACAGGTAGGCAGTTCGCAAAAACCACCTCTGTTTAATTCCAAAATTTTGGATGTATCCACGTTGCGCTTTGGGGTGTTTCCTGTTGCGGGCGCTAGGCCTACCCACGCAAGTGAGGTATCATTTTTATCGGGAGACTTGGGGGAACGCTGGGTGGAAGGAAATTTGTGGCTCCTCTCAGATTCCAGAACTTTCTGCCACAGAAATGTGAGGAACATGTGTTTTTTTAGCCAAATTTTGAGGTTTGCAAAGGATTCTGGGTAACAGAACCTGGTCCGAGCCCCGCAAGTCACCCCTCCTTGGATACCCCTAGGTCTCTAGTTTTCAGAAATGCACAGGTTTGGTAGGTTTCCCTAGGTGCCGGCTGAGCTAGAGGCCGAAATCTACAGGTAGGCACTTCGCAAAAAACACCTCTGTTTTCTTCCAAAATTTAGGATGTGTCCACGTTGCGCTTTGGGGTGTTTCCTGTCGGGGGCGCTAGGCCTACCCACGCAAGTGAGGTATCATTTTTATTGGGAGACTTGGGGGAACGCTGGGTGGAAGGAAATTTGTGGCTCCTCTCAGATTCCAGAACTTTCTGCCACAGAAATGTGAGGAACATGTGTTTTTTTAGCCAAATTTTGAGGTTTGCAAAGGATTCTGGGTAGCAGAACCTGGTCCGAGCCCCGCAAGTCACCCCATCTTGAATTCCCCTAGGTCTCTAGTTTTCAGAAATGCACTGGTTTGGTAGGTTTCCCTAGGTGCCGGCTGAGCTAGAGGCCAAAATCTACAGGTAGGCACTTCGCAAAAAACACCTGTTTTCTTCCAAAATTTAGGATGTGTCCACGTTGCGCTTTGGGGTGTTTCCTGTCGCGGGCGCTAGGCCTACCCACGCAAGTGAGGTATCATTTTTATTGGGAGACTTGGGGGAACGCTGGGTGGAAGAAAATTTGTGGCTCCTCTCAGATTCCAGAACTTTCTGCCACAGAAATGTGAGGAACATGTGTTTTTTTAGCCAAATTTTGAGGTTTGCAAAGGATTCTGGGTAACAGAACCTGGTCCGAGCCCCGGAAGTCACCCTATCTTGAATTCCTCTAGGTCTCTAGTTTTCAGAAATGCACAGGTTTTGTAGGTTTCCCTAGGTGCCGGCTGAGCTAGAGGCCAAAATCTACAGGTAGGCACTTCGCAAAAAACACCTCTGTTTTCTTCCACAATTTTGGATGTGTCCACGTTGCGCTTTGGGGTGTTTCCTGTCGCGGGCGCTAGGCCTACCCACGCAAGTGAGGTATCATTTTTATCGGGAGACTTGGGGGAACGCTGGGTGGAAGGAAATGTGTGCCTCCTCTCAGATTCCAGAACTTTCTGCCACAGAAATGTAAGGGACCTTTGTTTTTTTAGCCAAATTTTGAGGTTTGCAAAGGATTCTGGGTAACAGAACCTGGTCCGAGCCCCGCAAGTCACCCCATCTTGGATTCCCCTAGGTCTCTAGTTTTCAGAAATGCACAGGTTTGGTAGGTTTCCCTAGGTGCCGGCTGAGCTAGAGGCCAAAATCTACAGGTAGGCACTTCGCAAAAAACACCTCTGTTTTCTTTAAAAAAAATGGGATGTGTCCACGTTGCGTTTTGGGGCGTTTCCTGTTGCGGGCGCTAGGCCTACCCACACAAGTGAGGTATCATTTTTATCGGGAGACTTGGGCGAACATAGATTAGCAAAACAAGTGCTATTGCCCCTTGTCTTTCTCTACATTTTTTCCTTCCAAATATAGGAGAGTGTGTAAAAAAGACATCTATTTGAGAAATTCCCTATAATTCACATGCTAGTATGGTCACCCTGGAATTCAGAGATGTGCAAATAACCACTGCTCCTCAGCACCTTATCTTGTGCCCTTTTTGGAAATGCCAAGGTTTTCTTGATAGCAATTTTTTACTCTTTATATTTCAGCAAATGAATTGCTGTATACCCGGTATAGAATGAAAACGCACTGCAGGGTGCAGCTCATTTATTGGCTCTGGGTTCCTCGGGTTCTTGATGAACCTACAAGCCCTATATATCCCTGCAACCAGAGGAGTCCAGCAGACGTAACAGTATATTGCTTTCCATAATCTGACATTGCAGGGAAAAATTACAGAATAAAACGTAGAGAAAAATGTATGTTTTTTTCACCTCAATTTCAATATTTTTCTTTTTCAGCTGTTATTTTCTGTAGGAAACCCTTGTAGGATCTACACAAATGACCCCTTGCTGAATTTAGAATTTTGTCTACTTTTCAGAAATGGTTAGGTTTCTGGGATCCAGCATTGGTTTCATGCCCATTCCTGTCACTGACTGGAAGGAGGCTGAAAGCACAAAAAAATGCAAAAATGGGGTATGCCCCAGTAAAATGCCAAAATAGTGTTGAAAAATTGGGTTTTCTGATTCAAGTCTGCCTGTTCCTGAAAGCTAGGAAGCTGCTGAGTTTAGCACTGCAAACCCTTTGTTGATGCCATTTTCAGGGGGAAATCCACAAGCCTTCTTCTGCAGCCACTTTTTCAATTTTTTTTGAAAAAAACGAAATTTTCACTGTATTTTGGCCAATTTCTTGGCCTCCTTCAAGGGAACCCACAAAGTCTGGGTACCTCTAGAATCCCTAGGATGTTGGAAAAAAAGGACGCAAATTTGGCTTGGTTAGCTTATGTGGACAAAAAGTTATGAGGGCCTAAGCGCGAACTGCCCCAAATAGGCAAAAAAAGGCCTGGCACAGGAGGGGGAAAAGGCCTGGCAGCGAAGGGGTTAATTTTATGTTTGTTTGTAAATGTTTTGCCCTGAAAAAGAGTCAGTTGGCTCTGTCTGTGACTGTATTCCGGCACTGCCAAATAACTTGGATTGAGAACGGTTCCTAATAAAACAAAAATAAATTGTACAACTTCGTGGACCCATTGGCTATGGATCTATGTACTTATTGGATTCCTGGTCATTTCTGGAATGAAAATATTTTTTTGACATGTTTAAAAAAACGTTTTCTATTTGATACAGTAATAAAATAATTTGTATAAAACACAGTTATGCTTAATTTTATTTGAAAGACGAGCTACCTCACTGAACACATTAATTGTTTAGCCAATTAAGTATTGACTCAGAGGGTTTAAGTTTAGCAAAGGGCTAAATGTACTCTTGTGACCCATCTTTTGTTAATGATCATCACAAACAAGTGGTTCTTCAGACAAGTTATTTTTCAGGTCACGTCCACAAAAAAGGCAAACACAATCATTTCTGTCCATACATGAATTATCAAAACAACTTTGTTATCTAGAAGACCCTCAGTATCATTTGATTCACAATTCTGAAGCACTTGCCCCTGATCCTTACTAGTTTTAAACTAAATCACGTTTTGGCCACTATCTACCATCAATCACTTGAATAGATCCTTTTGTTACAGTTTTAAACCTCAATGGTCCTTCATAATCGAAAGCTAGTTTTCTACCTTTACCATCTTAGTGTCTAAATAAAATTAATTCACTAACCGAACAACAACGTCTTTGCTGTTTCTTCTGTAATCATAATTTTTTCCCATTTTCTCTTGTTTAAGAACTACTCTGTTTCTAACTTCATCTTCCAGAGACCAATTTCTAGACAAACAGTACGGTCTAATAACCAGTTGGATAATAACTTTGTTCTACTAACTCTAAAACTAAGCAATTCAAATTAAGTTTTACCAGTTGCGGAGTGAAGGGAATTGTGTTACGCCCAACTGTTTTCACATACAAATTCAAAAACAACCACTCTGGCAGCAGTTTCAGATTGAATACCTTCTTTCAAATCCTGCTGGCCTGTTTCACAATGCCATTACTTTATGGACTACAAGGTGAAAGACTATAATGCTTCATGTAATTGTTTTTCAAGAATTCCTCTGTCTTACCAGAAATTAGCTGCACACCACACCATTATCTGCTATAATTTATTTAGGTGGGCCTTCAATATCAAAGACACTTTTCAAAAATGTAATAGCAATATCAGTAGAAGCTGATCTTACAAAAGAATAAATCCATTTAGAAAATGAGTCTACAAGAAATATCAAGCAATGCTTATCCTATGGTAAGGTCATTAACATGTCCACAAAAATCCAGCACAACCTTTTCCCTAGCACATCTCAGAAAATATGCAGTATTAAAAGGGGTGTTGCAAGATTTTCAATGCTTGTAGAAATGTAAACCTACACTAAAATGAACCACAAAATTGTTGACATTCTGTGATCAGTGGCCATCAAAAAGGTTTCCACAAAATGTATTTGTAGCAGTGCAACCAATATGCCCCTCATGAGGTAAATATAGTATTGTTTGTGTGAACACTCAAGCCACAAATATATATTTATTTTCTATAGTGACCTCTGTTGAAATTGGCACATATTGTTTTACACAGTCACTCAATCATTTGGCCATCCTTTAACAACAAACACACACGTGTTGCAACATACTATCATTATGCATGCCTTCAAATGATTCCTTCTGTTTAAAAATGAAACAAACTATAGCTAATACATCCTTTGTAAGAACAACACACTCAAGTTATTTATTTCATAACCAATTTTATTAATTTTATATTTGAGTAAAACAGGAGGACACAGGTTGCATTCATTATAGAAGCTCACATTATTTACAGTGCACATGTAATCCAAAAGCACCTTTCACAACACCCACTTGTGGTACAGCCATGTCAGAAACCACAACTTCCCAATTCAGTGCTCCTTGAGTTCCCCCAACCACTTCCCCCACACCTGATCATGTTTCTTAGGCCAGCCTCTAGCCTAATAAACTGCTTTTTCTTGTTGAGAGCATCAGTCAACCCCTCAGAACCACTGCGCCAGTCCCGGAGCCACAGGATGATTCCATTTTGTTGCTATATTGCGTTTGGCAACTAGCAAAGCTGTTAGCCAAAAATGTTTCAGCTCTTGTGCCCTCCGTACCCTTGTGGACCCTCAGCAGGACCACCAGGGGGGACAAGGGAACCTCCTATCCCAGTATCTCAGTAAGCTCCCTCATAATACATGACCAGTAGTTTTGAATTTGGGGGCAGGTCCAGTTGACATGATAAAAGTCAGCTGGGGAGAAACCGCAGCGGGGGCAACTTAGTTCAGCAAGAAGACCCGCCTGGGGTAGTCTCTGTGGTGTTACGTACCCACCATGTAAGTAGTATGTCTGAACTAATCTCAATTGTGAAGAGATAGTGAGGTTCTGGGGTGCCACCAGGATTTCTCCTCAATCATCCTCCTAAAGTGGGCCCACCCAGTCCTCCCACCGGGTCCGAAAGCGGTCCAGGGTGCCTGGGGTGTTTGCAAAGAGTGTACGGTAAATCTGGGATATTTTCCCCTTCCTCAGGGAGCCCATCAGGAGCTTAGCCTCTACGGGGTTAAAATCTGGTGGTGAGTCAGAGTGTGGAACTCGTGCTGAAAGGGCACTACACAATTGTATGTACCTCTAAACCTGTGTGGATGCAAGTGCATATTCCTTCTGATTTTCCTGAAAGGATTTCAGGCCACATGTAGGTAGGTTCCAAATTGCGACTTGCAGATTGTGAGTCAGAGCGACTCGCAATTTGCAAGTCGCAAATCGGAATTTAGGATGGTGTCCCTGACACCATCTGCGGCTCGCAAAGGGGTCGCAAAGGCCCACCTCATTGATATTCATGAGGTGGGTCACAATTTGCAACCCCCTTGAGAGTGGCAGCATTCACAGGGATGGTCGCCTGCTGCGGTTAGCAGACCACCATGTCTGTGACTGCTTTTTAATAAAGCATTTTTATTTTTTGTAATGCAGCCCGTTTTCCTTAAAGGAAAACGAGATGCATTACAAAAACGACAAATTCAATGTTTTTGTTTCATTTTTTCAGAGCAGGCAGTGGTCCATAGGACCACTGCCTGCTCTGAAAAAATGTTTGCAGTTCCATTCACGACGGGGAAGGGGTCCCATGGGGACCCCTTCCCTTTTGCGAATGGGTTACCACCCATTTCAAATGGGTGCAAACTGCGATTGATTTGCGACCGCGTTCGCGGTCACAAAGCAATCCTGCATTGCACTGCGACTCGCAATTAGGAAGGGAACACTCCTTCCTAATTGCGACTCCCAAACCCATTTTGCGATTCGGTAACCACGTTACCGAATCGCCAAACGGGTTTTGTGCATTGCAAAGTGCATTTTGCACGTCGCAAACAGCGAAAATCGATGTTTGCGACGTGCAAAATGCTTCCTACATCTGGCCCTTCATGTGTATTCCTGTCCATACATTGCCCATTAGTGATACCCCTGTCAGGTCCCATTTCATAAAGCCCTGAAGCATTGCAGCATCCCAAATCCAGCATCCCCAAACCATACCAGAGGGGAGTTTGTTTGGTAAATACGTTTGCCCAGCAAGTGTGTCTTAGTGCGGCTCTCTATGAGGAGATCACCAGACTTGTGATGGTGGCAGTGTCTCAAGGGATGGGAGATTCATAAAGCATATTTAGTATTGGGGAAAGCCCATCAAAGATAGCTCTAGACAATAGGCTGGGTCTGACCATCCCCCATTAAACCAGTCATGCACCCCCACTAGATGTGAGGCTAAATAGTAAAGAAGGAGATTTGGCATCCCCAGGCCTCCTTCATACGGGCCACTTTGGCAGGCCCGAAGGGTCAGACAGGATCGGGTACCATGCCACAGGAAGGAAGTGGCTATACGTTACTGTGATCAGAACCATGCCCGGGGTATAATGAGCGGGGTGTTTTGAAAGATGTAAAAAAACCTTGGTAGGATCATCATTTTAAATAGTGCGATACAACCGAGTATGTTCAGTGGGAGGGATTGCCATTTGTCAAGGTCTTGTTTCATCCTTTTCACTAACGGTTCCATATTAAGGTTCCAGGTAAGTTCTGGTAAGAGCGTCACGCAGATGGTCAAGTATTTAGAGCTGAGTCTGCAGAGAGGTATGGTGTCCTGCCAATCAAAGTAGTCTTTCGCTGCTGCTAGGGGTATCAGCACCAAATTGGAGGGGTTGCGGCAGAAGCCTGACATCTCCCCAAAACTTTGAAGAAGACTTAGACAGCGAGGTCCCACCACCGCTGGAATGGCCAAGTATAGCAGGACATCATCCGCATATAAGGCGATTCGATCCTTGTCCTCCCTGCCCTATTTCCACCTTTAAATCTGCTCATCTGTGCGGATCATGTGTGCTAAGGGTTTGATTACCAGGACAAATAACAGGGGAGGTAGGGGGCATCCCTGTCTTGTTCCCTTACTGATAGGGAAGGCATTCGAAAGGGTCCCACCAAACTGCACTCTGCCCGTAGGGTTGGAATGTAGGGGCTTCACCAGCCCTCGGAATCGTGGTCCCAAACCTGCATGTTCTAGCACTGCCCCCAGGTAATCCCATCCCACCGATTCAAAGGCTTTCTCGAAATCAAGAAAGAGGAGTGCTAGGTCAGTCCTGAGTCGGTGGGCCAGGGCCACATTTAGACACCTGAGGCAGTGACCTGTGCCGCATGTCGGCATAAAGCTGCATTGATCCAGGTGTATTAAGATGGGGAGAACCCGACTGAGTCGCGTTGCTAGAATGGTGGCAAGTATCTTAATTTTGCAATTAACAAAACAAATTGGACGATAGGCTAAGCAGGAAGTGGAAGGTGCTGGGATTTCAGGATTACCACAATAGTGGCAGTATCTGTCTCAGGCCCGAAGACATTGTTGATTTCCACCTCTGCATATAGGGCCAGTAATTTTGGCACCAGGAGATCTTTAAAGGCTTATAATATTCTGTTGGGAAACCATCTGGTTCTGGGGTTTTCCCTGAACCCATTGAGGTTAATGCTGTTGCTATGTCTTCGGACGTAAGAGGTTCATCTAATATTTTTGTTTGTGATCGGGGAAGCTGGGGGAGAGATAATCACTCTAAGAACTGCCTGAGGGGTTGTATGTCTTTACGGCCTGAGGCTGCATATAAGGTGCGATATTTGGCAACGTCCTGCACTATTATCGGGATTGTGCACAATGTATTGCCTTCTTGGTCTATAATTTCCGGTATGATCCTGGGGGTCTGGCTATGTGAAACTAACCAGTACAAGCATTTACTGTTTTTGTCTCCCCAGCCATATATCTTGGCTGTCGTGGCCTTCCATACGTGCTTAGCCGCTTCTAGAGAGTGGTGACATATTTCTTGTCTGATTAATTCAAGCTCTTTAGTGGTGGCCTCCCCACATGTCCCCTTATCCACCTTCTCCAGGCAAAGGGCACAAGCCTCCAGATGGGTAAGCTGGGAAGCAGGTGCCTCCTCGTGTTCACGAAGATAGCTCTTGGCTAAGTCACATATCGTCGCCTTACTGGCCCCCCACAATGTTCCGGGAGCCAAAACTAACCCTTCATTATCCCTATAATAGTGTTTAATTATGTCCAGAATGCTTTTGCATAGGCTTGGTCCTGTAGACACCAGGCGATGAGGCTCCACATTGGCCGAAGCCCTTCTCTTGGGGGACTCATAAAAGCAGTAGGGGAGCATGATCAAAGATTCCTCTCTCTAAAATTTGGATTTGGTTGACGCCTCGACAATCCAGTATGGGCATAGAGATCAGATCTATGCGTGACTGTGTATGATGAGTCGTGGATGTGTGCGTGTATTGTCTGTGCCACGGATGCCACATTCGCCAGACATCGCACAGCCCCAGTGGGGTATACCAGTCCAAGAGATGTTGTACGTTTGTTCTGCGGGCCATGGAAGGCGGTCCAGATGCATCTGCCTCTGGTATTGGAACTGCATTGAAGTCTCCCCCTATCAGCGTCAGCCCCTGTAGAAGCTTCAGGAGGTGTTCAGAGAGGATCTAGAGGGAAGGGTGTATTGCCACTGGTGAAGTGTAGACAGTTTCTGAATTAAAGGTGTGTCCCTCAAGTGAAAGGGTGAAGATTATGAATCTTACATGTGATCCGGTATCGTATGGGAGATTGTCAGGGGGCTGGAATTCCTCAGTAAAATGGCAACCCCTCTGGAGCCCCTAGTGTGCCCTGCATGAAACACCCTTTCATAGCCTCTACGTGCCAGGAACTGACAGTTCTGGAGAGTGTCGGTGGGCAAATGTTAGCACTGCTGTATGCTTCACCTTGGCTAATAACCCATTTACATTTAACGACAGTGCCTTCATGGTTGCCATTGTGGAGTTCTTGCTAGTTTCTGCACCGTTTAGGGACAGCGAACCCTCAGAGATCCACTCTGAGTCTCGCTGAGTACAGTACCTGTGCCTGCATGCAATTTATCATGTTTGCTATCTTGGGTGCCTCGCGTCAAGCTACATAGACAATACATTTCAAAGCAGCTGTGTCCTAGTACGTCATACAAAATATAGGTTAAAACAAACTTTTCCCAAACTCTAATAAACCTACAAAATCCCTTTCCCCCAACTCCCATCCCTCCCCATACTTCCCTCCCAAAAGCATCTATCGCCCTACTGAAAAAGTCCAATATAAAACTACAAACAAACCAAAAAACAAACCTACAACAGTTCGCTCTAAGCTAATTAAGGGGGTATGGTAGTTGTCCCCCTTTCCATGAAGGATAAGTAGTAGCCATCAAATGTAAATGCAATGAGATCACGGGCTGCGTGATATGTCAGAGTTGTTATTATGGCCCACCATTCCGGGGTGGGAAGCTGATACGTTCCTTTTTGTCTGATGTCTGGTTAGCTCTCTCGTCTGGGCTCCTACATTGACAGAGAGATTTAATGATCCAATGGAGTGCGCAAAGAGGAATCATTGTTGGGGCCCTGGTGTTATCCCTGAGAGCAAGTTCTGCTGCTTTGGGGCCTGGATTGCATGACCACAACGGTAGTTTGTGGTTTTTAAAAGGTGCTCACTTAGATGTTACCGGTAGTGCTGCAAATGCGCTCCTCCGTGAGCCATTGCCAGGCCAATGTTGGTGAATCAACGAAGTGGGTCTTATTTGCATGGAGCACTCAGAATTTAGCAAGAAAAAGGAGGTGGTATTGAAAGCCCATCACCCTCAGCTTTTGCTTAACCTCTGTGTAAGACCTTCTTTGGTGTTGGACCTCATGTGTATAGTCAAGTAAGAGGAGGACTTTGGTACCTTCACACTGGAGGTCTGGATGATTGCGGGCCTCACAGAGTTTTGTGTCTCTGTCCCTTTAGTTTGAAATGCGGGCTATCATGGTTCTCAGTGATGCCCCTGGAGATGGTTTTGGATTTAAGGCCCGGTGGGTTCACTCAACCGCGAACCAAGTTGATAGGCACTTGGGTGGCATTCAACTCTTTATCCATGCCTCCAGAAAGTCCGCAGCCTGCTGTGACTCCTTCCCCTCAGATACTCCCAGCACACATATGTTATTGGGCCTTGAATGACCCTCCGCATCTTCTGCTCGGCAGTGGAGTTCAGTTGTTTTGCTTAACAGGTTAGCCACTTGGGTTTTATGGTAGATACTTCATCCTCCACTGTCGAGATTCGGCACTTAGTGTCAGTGATTCTAGCAGAGGCATTTCGGAGGTCTTGCCGGAGCAGGGCCACATCCTCCCGAACGTTCCCCTATTCTTGTTTCCACTGCTAATTGAGAGGATTGTATTGCTTGCAGAACAGTATTAACTTCATTGGCGGGACTAGGTGTTTTCTTTCCTGTTGGATTAGCGGTGGCCTTAGCTGCATGGGTGGTAGTGTACTGATCCATCCGCTTTTGAGCCGTGGTCAAACTGGGTCTCTTATCTTTGCCCATTGTAGCGGCGGGCTTCAGAAAGGTATTGGCGCACACACCGCCTGTTTTAGCTTCTCCAGGTGTCGGACCCACTTTATGTTGTACTCAGCGTCAGATTCTGCGGCTACGCTGCAAGGTACTTTGCTGGGTCCCGGGCAAGTGGGACTTGGGGCGCTCTGGTCCACCTGCGGCGAGCACGTGGCAGTCAAAGCATCCATTCCCCCTTAAGGTTGAGGGGATCCTTCCCGGCAGAGGACTGGGTCTTTTCAGAAAGAGAGAGGGTGGGGAAGAACTGGTTTCCCTCAATCTTCGCACCTGGGGTTCCCCCGGCTCCTAGTCCCTCAGGCTGTTAATGCCTCATGTAGCCTCACAATTCTGGAGTGGGCGGGGGTCCCCGAGTCCTCATCTCCCCTCACATCTGTTGGGCACGTCCAGTGAGGCCCTTCGTCCCGAGGCCTCTCCCACAGCAATACTTTCTGTCCAGGACTGTGTCTTTTTGTCACCACGACCAGCAGCAGGTCCACCACCTGCCGCCCAGCACCAGGCTCCCGCCACAGAGGCCCTGGCTCCTGTTTGGGTCTGCACGGTATGTGAACCACTCCCTCAGTGAAGCCAACTCAGGGCCCCAGGCAGCCCCGCACCCCAGTCCTCAGCTCCGGGGGACCGCGTCTTCTTACCACAGCCGCTTTCCCCAGTTGACCCCGGTAGTCTACCCCAGTATCCACGGCATTGTATTCATCAGCAAGTCCTTTGGTCACCGCTCATTGGAGGGGGAGCCCCCCCAGCACCTCATCATTCCTCGTTATCCAGACCCCGATCCCCATATCGGCCATCGCAGGGCCCACCACTCCTCCGCAAAGGGTCACTCAAAGGCCCCAGGTGGTGCAAGAGCTGGTGTCCTGCCTCCGGGCCCCAGGCACAATCGCTCTCCAACCGTTCCAGGCCCCAGGGCAGGGAGGTCAGTAGTGCGCACCTCACACACACCATCACGGTGTTACGGCACCCGGAAGGTGTGCCAACCCTTAGAGAATTTGCATCTTTGGGTGCAGCAACAGGCTCCAGTCCACTCACCTACGTGGCATTGTTCTTTCTGCACAAACGGCGTCAGGTCACCGCTAGATCCTCCTGTCTGCCATGTTGGGATTGTCGGCCGTCAGTCCGTTAGCAAGATACCGGTCGGCACTCGTGGTGCCTTGGAGACACAAGCGATGCAGGCGGGTCCCCCACCATCCTGGTGGGGTTATTGGGCCTTAGCAGTTTGGATGGCTTCTTATATTAACTGATTAAGAGGGGGATCAGGAGCACACTTAAAGTGCAGCCGCCATGCTGGCATGCTTGGCCACGCCCCATCAAGTCTGAAATTAAAGGGTTCATTTTTGTAACGGTAATCTAGATAAGCAACCAGCAAATGTATTCCTTTGTCCACGAATATACTCTACCTCAAAGCTGTAACCTTGCCCTTTTGCCAATAAATGTAACAATTGTGAACAAGCATTACTTTAACCTTTTTCTCCTAACATATAAATTAATGACTTACGGTCTGTTCTGAGCAAAACAATTTTCACTCTAACAATATGTTTTGTACTTTTCAACTGCCCAAGCACTGACCCATCCATCTTTCTCAAATGTACTGTAGTTTATTTCTGCTTCTGTCAAATTTCTGAATGCAAAAGCTAAAGTTTGGTCCTAACCGTTGACACATTGGCTCAGAATTGCTCTCAGCCCCATCACAGTTGCATCTACCATTACTACACATTTGCAACCTGAAACAAAAGATATTAAAGCAAGAGCCTTAACAATTATTTTTTCATTTTGTCAAATGTCAAGTGTGACATATCGTCCGATTCAAATCTCTATTTTTTAACATTTTCTTCAAAGGAAATATAACAGGTGCACAATTCTTTAAGAAACAAACATAACAGTCATACTCCTAAAAATGATTTCAATTAGTCCTTGTCATTTGGGTGCAGTGCTTATACAATTGCGTTGTCAAGATCAATGTTCGGCTTTATAACCTCCAGTGTGATATAGTGACCCAAATGTTCAGCCGATGATATAAAGAATTTGCATTTATCCTGTGACACTGTCATTCATCTGTCTTTCCAAAAATTATAATACTTAATCCAGAACTGTTATGTTCATCCGTGATCCTCCATTGTTTCAGGAAAAATATCATCCTGGAATGCCTAAACTGCCGGGAGCCCCTGGAAAAGAACAAACATTAACTTTTGAAGCACACTTGGAGCAATGACAAAAGGCGCGTGAAAACAATTGTATGCCTCAAAAAGGTGTAAACAATGTGATGTGTATGGATTTCCAGTAGAAGAGGAACTTGATGATATGCTGCTTCCAAATCTATTGTACTAAAATATAAGGCATTTCCAATCAAAGCAAACATTTCCTGAATTTTGTATAACGGACGACGTTCAACAATTATTCACGTATTCAACAATCTTAGACCAGTAACAAGCTGTTGGTTTCCCTTTTTTGCATGCTAGAACTGTGGTTGCCAATTATTCAGATCTATTTACAAGCTCTATGATTACCTGTACACAAATCAACCAGATGCGCCCTAAGATCCTCTCTAGCGCTGAAAGGTGCATTACTCACTTTGGCCCTAATTACAACCCTGGCAGTCGGCGGAGAAGCGGCGGTCTTACCGCCAACAGGCTGGCGGTAAAAAGTTTGGAAATTATGACCATGGCGGTTACCGCCATGGTCATCCGCCACTTCTCCGATCCGACCGCCAGGCGGAGACGACCGCTGGGCTGGAGACCTGGGTCTCCAGCCCGGCGGTCGTCACAATACCGCCGGCGGTATCATGACCCGGCTGACTGCCACGGATTTCATGGGGTTTGGAACTGCCATGAAATCCATGGCAGTGAGCACTATCAGTGCCAGGGAATTCCTTCCCTGGCACTGATAGGGGTCTCCCCCACCCCGAGTCCTTCCCCTACACCCCCCACCACCCCTGCCACCCCCAAAGGTGGCAGGACCCCCCCTCCCCACCCCTACCCCCAACATTACATTACACATTCACACCAGACACGCACGCAGGCACCACCAACACACATACCCGCACACACACCAACATACATGCCAACAGCCACACACACACAGTCATACGCACACACCCACATTCGGACATACACGCACACATCCATACAGACAGACACGCACTCATTTCCAAACACACAACACCCCGCATGCATACACGCACTCACACACCCCCTCTACATACACACACGCACACCCCCATGCATGCACACAACACACAACACCCCCCACCCCCGTTGCCTAACGGACGATCAACTTACCTGGTCCGTTGATCCTCCAGGAGGGGACGGGATCCATGGGGGCTGCTCCGCCGCCACCACACCATCAACAGAACACCGCCACACTGAATCACAGAACGTGATTCGGTGGGCGGTGTTCTGTTGACGTGGCGGTGGAGGTGGAGCAACCTCCACTTCCCCGCCCCCTGCCAGTATGGCTGCTGGCGGCTCTCCGTCCGAAAAAGGACGGAGGGCTGCCAGCAGTCATAATACGCCGAGCGGAAAACCGCCACCACTGGCGGTCTTCAGCACGGCGGTCCCTCGGCGGTCGTGTCAGAAGACCGCCGAGGTCAAAATAACCCCCTTTATGTGCAACTGTAACCACTTTATCCTTCAACACAGTATGATGCTCAAATCCTGACACATCTCCAACAGTATTCACAAAAACATTCCTTACTATAATTTGTTATTTCTTCCTAAGAATTCTCAGTGTGATCCACCAACATAACTGATATTTTGGTAACCATGTAAGGGTGATACCCAATCGCCCTTGATTCACCCTTCACATAATATCTCTTCAAACTACTGCTTCCTAACTTTTGTTTCAACACACTTGCCTTTAAAGCACAACTAATCCACATATTAGCCTAAAATGTCATAGAGATGCTCTCCAAAAGGATCAGTCTTAATATCACTAGTTTTCAGAATCATGTTACTCCTTAATCTCTTAAGAGAACTTCCAGCCGAAATAGTCACAGGTGATCCCAAATTACCAGTCGCATTACCCTTGACCCCACCAATACTCACTTCACTAATGGACCTCTTTTGTTTAGCTAGCGTGTCCTCATTATCCACCACAACAACTGTCAAAACAAGTCGGCACAGTTTATCCGTGATATCTCAAGGTTCTTGAATAACCTGGTTACCTTTCTCAGCATTATCATTTTGCACACTATATAAAAAAGATGGGTTTTTTTGCATTTCATATATTTTCCCCCTTGGCTAGCAATTTTATTTATTACCAACATGCCATCTAGAGCGAGAACCGTAACAAATCTTAGTTTTGTCTTTCCATACATCTCTTTTCTCTCGAATAACTACATTCATACCCCTCCTCTTCAAACATCCCCGTTCTCCAGCTAATAACTGTTATAGAAATGATGGATCTTTCTATTCCCTTTACTAAGTCACAGTTACTTTCAAGGTAGGATTCCTGCAACATAATAGTCTTCAATGCAAATTTTTGGGGTAGTTATTAGTCACTATTTGTCCCCTTAAGCATTGGTCTGTAGAATTCGCAAACTCATATGTTGCAGCAACAATGGGATCAGCAGCTACATATTTATCAATTGCTTGATTGCTGGCTTATTGCACCACTTGTACCCCTCAACATCCACACTCAGTTCTTCACTGAAATGTAATTCCAGCCGTTTGACTGATTCCACATTTTCCTCCCATCTGTCAAAATCAGACTCTGTTGGTTCTATATGTGGCAAATGGACGAAGATTCGCTTCCCTCTTTTCCAAAAGTAATAAACAAGAAGGACAATTTGTGTTCTCCATCAAATTATCAACTTTCTTAGCATCAGTGGCTATCATGTAATTGTCATATGCATGATAGCACTCTTTCCACTTCAGCTCAGCTTTGCCTGGAACCTGCAAAATAATAATTACTGATTGTTCACTGTGAAAATAGGCCATGTTCTGGTTATCAAAGTTATTCTTACCACAATAAGTAAATTGCAGTGCTCGGCGATCTGCAGAAGAATGTATTTAAAGCTTTAAAGAACTCTTGTATGTTCTTCAATGCTTGAAAATACAAAAATATTTTTAAACTTGTTAATGGTTTTGAATATTTCTCAATAATATGTAGTGTTAGTTTTTATTTGTCTGTAAAATGATATCTTTTCGCTTCTTACAAAAGACGTAATCAGAATTCACAGTACAAAGGTTCTGTTCGCTGACACTGTCCTAATTTGCACAATTGTATAAAATGCCCCTTTATCTCACTCTTTCAGGTTCATTTTCATTCATGGTTTATTTCTTTGTCAATGTATTTACGTCTTACTCTTCTTTCTCTCTTTTGTGTTTTTCTGTCTCTTACTCTGGGTCAAATTCTAATGAGGGAAAATAAGTGCTGATCCCCATAAAAGGTGCGAGTGTGCCCCAACCTGCATCCACTGGGTCAAACTAAACACTGTGCCGGCCTGGCTGCCTGATTATGCTGTGATCCCCAAACTGGCGAATCTCTGACCTTTAATCTGCTACGACTCCCTCTTTGCGACAATCATGCACAATTGAGGTGAAAAATCCTCTTTTTTCCGGATTAGATCCTCACAGTGCAGTGTGGGTTTATAGGTACACCCGTTTCTTTCTGGAAAACCTTCAGCTTGTCACCAAAACAACACAGTGTCAATACAATACAACATATGATCACTTTAACATTAAAGTAAATTACGATTCAAAGGTTTGATCCCAGCAATAACTCGACAGGAAACTGTAGCGTCCTTTCAGTTCCAACTTCCAGCTGTCTACCCCTGCCTACTTGGGCACGGATTGTAGTATTAGAACATAATGTGAAGAGCTTTACATTATAAACATCTTCCTAATATGAACAAATAATATCCTGTAAAACATAACACAACACATAGTGGTATGTACCTCATCTCCTTTATTTGTATACTAACTTGTTCACCTATTTTTCATATTTAGTTTAGACCAGGCTAGGAATTGTGGGTTGGTTTTAGCGGGCATCAGCACTCGATTTGGGACATTTGCTGGTCACTTACGAGCTATCTTGCTGTCTGACGGTCATTGACTCTTCTTGGCCTAATTTGCTTTTTATTTCCTCGCGCTCTCAAGGGTCCATCTCTACGTCGTTGCCGTTGTCTTGCTGCAATCCTGTGTCATATTATTCAACATGCTTTGCATTACTACTTCACACATGCAGGTGTGTAATGCCCATAAAGCCGCTCGATGCAATAGGATTCACAGTGTTTTTAGCTGCAACAGGGCGACGTGGTGAAGAACTCTGCAAAAAGCTGCAGAAATTAATCTCTGTCTTTCCTGAAAAATATTTTCAAGGGAGATGCGTTTTCGGGGGTAACATTTTTGCTCAATGTTGTACCTTTGCAATTACCTTTGGCTCTTCATTCAACTCCTTTAATTCCACACAGCCGTTCATTGCAGTACAGCCTGACAGTTCTTCTTATTTGTACTTACTATATTATACTGTCATGGCACCCCCACAACAGGTTATGAAACGTCCTCCATTTTTACAGTTAGCTGGCAAATTAAGGGCCTGTTTTACTTGTAGGCTTAATTGTCCCACCCTCAGTTTTCCGACTGAAAACCTATCCGCCGTCATGACAGTCCACTCACTGTATTTAGATGTTGGTGGTCCCATAGACTTTAACCCTCCCAAGTCCCGCTTATTCTGCCAAGGAATTCCATCCACTGCCATAGCACCATAGGAAAGAGTGGCTGACAGTGGGGCTCCAGCCATACTTATTGTTGAGCAGATTTGGATGTGCCATACCGCAAAGCAAAAAGTGGTGGTCCGACCTCCACTTCTGACTTGGCGGATTGGGGCAGAAACAGGGTGAAAAGTACCCTTTTCTCCCGATTTAATGTCCATTTCCAGCTGGACACGACTGGACAGGATCCTTCGTCGCTACTGCCACAGGACTCCAGAGAAACCACAACTCCCCCGTTGTTGAACACGAAGCTAGGCAACCCACATTGGCTGTATTCGCTGGGGGGTCACTGCACACAGGCACAGGACCACTACAGATATATTGATGTTACAGTAATTTTCTTAAAATTACTGTAACATGCATATGTCTGGGACACTGTTGGGCCAGGCACTGGTAGAGACACACTTGTACACAACACATATCGAACACATACACAACTGTCATTATGGTGCCAGTATTCATTGCCAAATGAATGCTGGCACCAGAATGACGCTACATTCACACTTGTCAACTGTGCTGATGTGCGCACATTGCAAGGGGGCCTGTAACTGTCATGTTGTGCTTGAGTTGTGTGTGTGAGTCAGTACGTGTATATGTGTGCAATGCGTTTGGTTGAGTGAGGTGGAGGAAGGTGTAGTGGGTGATATGGTTGCGTTGGTATGTGTGCCACTTGCATATGGCTGGGATGTTGTGTATGTTGTGTTGTGTTGTGTTGCTGCATGCAGAAAATAGGTGTATTTTATTGTGTGGTAGTCGCTGTCTTGATGTGTGTAGTTGTGCTTGAGTGTGCATGTGTTTGTGTAGATGAGTGTGTTGGTTTTTGTGGTTGTGTCATGTGTGGGTGCAGTGACAGTAGTGTGTGTATGTTGCATGATGGATGTACGTGTATGTGTGTTTGCGGCATATAAGTATTGTGTTATGTGTGATGCAGGAGGACGCATATGTGAAGAGTAGAGTGTGTGTGAGACTTATCTCTATTCCATGGCCACTGGGATTGTCCGATGTCCATTGGGCCCAGCGATGTCCTCCCTCCATCAGCAAACCACTACCAGTACACCACCTGTCAACTGCAACATCTAAATACAGCCAGCAGGAACCCGCTTGCCTGACAGTTAGCAAGAGCACTCTGTAGTGCAGTCTTTGGCTCAGCTGCATTACATCTAAATACGGCAGGCGGAAGGCCGTCAACTTTGCGGTCTTCTCGGTCTGCCGCCAAAGTGGCTTGGTGGTGCGACCGTCAAATCCCAATCTGGATGGTGAATGTAAGGATGTGATGGCATACTCTGGAGCATCAACAACTGTATTATCTGACAAAACCCACTTTAAGGATTAGCTATAAACCAACGGTTTGTATAACTCATTTTATTGAGTTTTATTAAAAACAACACAATAAGAGTGTCACCTGAACTCAGTTCTCCCAGAGTGTCACCTGAACTCAGTGCTCAATCTCCCTCCCCTACCCCTCGCCTGTATCATTCAGACTGGTGGAACAATCACAGGCCTGTATATGTCCGGATTTCAGTATCTAGCCTGAAAGTGGTAAAGTGACCCCGCAAGAATAAGACCTCTGTACTCTGCCCACGTACTCCTTATCTACGCATGTTTTTACAGACACCCCTTAGCTACATAGAGAGGCTGCTAACTGACCATGCACCAGTTCATGACTCTTGTTCCCTCCGCAACTGATGGTGGGGCTTCAACCTTCCAGTAGCGTGCGATATGCCTTTTTGCAATTGTAAGTCCCACCAAGATCTCACCAATTTATTGCGGTTTATATTGGTGTCTTTAGTGATGTGTAAGAGGAGTAGTTCAGGGTTGCATGGTATCAGGCAGCCCAGTGTGTGATCCAACCAACTCAGGACACCTTCCCAAAAACGTCATAATTTTGTGCATCACCATGCGGTGTGCAAAAAGTCCCCATATGTGTCTTACACCTCAGGCAGAGGGGTGAGGTGATCACTCCCATCTGCTGACATCTGTAACATGTGAGATAAACTCTAAGTAGATATTTCTACTGGATGAGGCAAAATCGATCGAGTAGTGATCGACCTGAGTCTCGAAGACGGGCTTGCCTCCTCCCAGTCCCCACTGGGCAAAATACCTAGGTCCCATTCTCAAGCAGCTCTCAACACTGCAAATGTGTCTAGTGTTGCTTGTGAAGGAATTGTAGATTTGGGATATTTTGTGGTTGCCTAATTTTCCCAGGAGCAGTTTAGCATCTGAGGGGTTACATTCTAGAAAGTCTTCTAGGTGAGTAATATAGGACATGAGGGCATGGCGTTGTAGCAAGTATCAATAAAATCAGCTGCGGTATAGGTCATATTCGCTTTGTAGGGTCTGGTATGCTTTCAGTGTTGTGCTGACCATCAGGGCGCCTCACGTGGAGATCCCAATAGTATTCTATAGCCTTAGAACCCGTCGTAGCGGGCTCTACCGGCTATTAAAGGCCCGCTCCCGAGTTAAATGCCTGAGCCGAAGGCGAGGGCATTTAACAAGGGAAAGGGCCTTTAATAGCCGGTAGAGCCCGCTACGGCGGGTTCTAAGGCTATTAGAACATTCTGCCACTCAGGGCAGAATGTTCTCTTAAAAAAAACAAATTGTTCACGGAGCCAGAGGGGATTAGAATCCCCTCGGGCTCCGTGAGGCTTTGTTCACAGCTGCTGCTGTGAACAAAGCCCATTGGAATGTTGGCGCTGCGGGCTTTTACCGGCCAGTAAAAGCCTGCAGCACTCCATTGTTTTCAATTCAGCTGCCAACGTTCCAATGTTCTAATAAGTGTGTATCCCCTGCAAGGCTGCCACCTGGAGGAGCATACTGTTTGTCCACAGAGATAACTAGCCTGTGAGTAGCACTTCCCATCCTATGACCTTTAAGGCCATTTTCCACGACTGGAGAACCACTGTCATGACTGGGGGAACATGTGTGACATCTTTCCTGCTTATAATAAGTGTTGTAAAGATGTGCCTTAGATGGCACATTTCTCAGAAGCGTAGGCAGGGTCTCCTTGTCATACCACCTCTCGTTGATGACCATCAGGAGCGAAGTCCGGTAATGTTTCAAAATCTGCTCCGTGTATGCCCCCCTCGTATGCCAAATTGAAGCATTTAGCAAGGGTGAATTGGGAGGTCCTGTGATCCCACAGGAAGCTTCTAAGTAGTAAATGGATTCTTTCTTTTTTTTTTTTTGTATATGTCTATTGAGAAGTACATGTCAATATACAAACTGTGTTAAATAGAGAAACAATAAATCAAATTATGGGCATATATGAAAAATATTATGAAATATTAACTTCTCAGATTTCTAAACACAAAAAAAAAATATACATATATCAATAAATGCAATATATGAGATTATTTATAAGGCATCCAACTGTGGATTAACTCTGAGAAGTAGACCTATAAAAGAGAATCTGGAAAGAAAGAATTATGCAATATGTATTAAACCATATATTATAGGTTGTTAGAAGACAGACGAGATAGTAATATCATACAAATCCACATATATAACATTTCAAATGAAGATATTCCTGCCAATTCAACAGTGTTGAATTGGTGAGCAGTAAGTGCTACTTAAAATAACAGTGTTAATGGGTGAAGTGTCAATTGTCTTAATAACAGCATGACTCAAAACAATAATAAAAATGTCTTAATAAAGATAGGAGACAAAGAAGGAGAAAACATTTAAGTGTGAATATTAATAGAATATGTATTAGCTAGAAAGGGTTTCCAAATTTGGATGAAAATCCCAACATTGTCTTGCAATCTGTAAATCAGCTTTTCATATGATGCCATGTTATACATTTCAATAAGCCATTCATCATGTGTAGGACGTTGTGGTGTTCTCCAATGTCGTAATATACAAATTTGTGCTACAGTGAGTGCAATAGCAATCAATCGTCTTGTATGGTTTGTTAGATTTGGGAGATCATTAACATCATGTAATATAACTAATTTTAGTAAATGGATTCTGTGCAAGAAGTATTTAGGCACAGGGTAAGGATATTTCTGTAGGCGATATAAAAGGCAAGGGACAGATACCATTTTAAAAATAGCAGATCCCCCCATCAGAGACAGCAAGAGTATAGACCATGTACTGGAGTCCGCTTTAAAATCATCTAGCAGTGGCTGGATGTTCCATGCCCAAGCGAGCGCAGTATCAAGAGTTACAAATACTCTTAGGTATTTAAATCCCTAGGATGCCACTGGTATATCTTGTACTCATCAAGAGTTATGCATTGGAGGAGAACGCGAGAAGATGGTAGATTTGCTAAAGTTAATTGTAAAACCTGACGTTTCTCCAAAGACCTTAAGAATTGGAAGTGCTCTTGGTCCTGTCATTTGGGATTCGCTAAGAGAATTGCTGCATTGCTCACATACAAGGTAATTCTGTCCAAGAGCCCCAGGCTCCATTTGAACGGCCTTACTTCTGCGTTGTCACAGCCATTCCAGCTGGCTATAGCTCTGGCGAACAACGGAGGGGGGCAGTGGCACCCATGCCTTGTGCCCCTTTTGATAGGGAATGTCTTGGAAGCCACCGCTCCCACCTTAACATGTGCTGTTAGGTCGGTAAACAGGAGCTTAATATATGTGATAAACTTTGGGATTACATTGAGGCTTGTTAGGAGAGTGAACAAATAGGTCCAGTTGACAGAATTAAACACCCTTTCAATATCAGCCAGTAGTATTGCTGTGGGTTGGCAGAGTCTGCCAGCTAGTGTTATGGCATTTTTAATCATCTAATATTGTGCCATGTGGCTTGAGAGGGCATAGAGCCTGTCTGATTTTGGTGTATCAGGGAAGGAACAACTTTAACCGAGTGGTCAGTCAATGCTTTCACCATTATCTTGAATTCAATATTCAAAAGGGAAATGGGTTGTTAGGAAGTGCATACGTCCAGGGGGTTTCCTGGTTTTGGAATCAGTACTATTACAGCCCTTCAGAAATTAGGCGGGTATGTACCACGCCTAGCTGCATCTTCGATAACTTCTTCAAGGGGCTCATTCGGCTTGTGGGAGTGCAGGTTCAATAATTTGCTAGGATACCCAGTGGTTCATGGTGTCTTGCCAGTCTGGACCAACTCAAGGCAGCAAGCTCTCTACTAGTGAGGTCTTCCTCAAGCGAGTGCCTTTCAGTGTCAGAAAGTGTCAGAAGAGGTAAGTCGGTTGTAAAATTGGATATCCGTGATTCAGATAACGCATCACTGCAAACATATACCCCTGCATAATCTTGTGCAAAATGATGGGCAATGTCTGTGTCCCAGGTAATTTTTTGTTTTGTTGAGTTGATCAAATAGGGGCCAGGCGTGATGTGAGATGTTAAAACAAAGGTAGTGCTGGAGTAGACTAGCTTTGTCACCCCACTGGTAGAGACCCAATTGCAAAGCCATCCAGATTGCTTTGCATCATCAAGAAGAGAGCTCAGAAGCTGTTCTTAGTCCAGGTCAATAGCGTTTTTCAGTCTCATGTTGGGCTTATCAGTGTAGTGTCCCTCCAGCTATTGAATTTTTATTTCCAGGTCCATGTATTGCCTGGTGCTTAAGGAGCTTTTTTGCAGTCAGGTAGCCAATAATGCCCCCACTAAAGGTCACCAGGAGAGCTTTCCATAAAACATGCAGAATTCCACTGTGCCCCCATTACGTGTGAAGTAGTAGCCAAGCGTGTCCCTTATGTGTGAAGTCATTTTGGAGTCCATAAGGGACCATGCTGACAGTCTCCACTGCAAGGTGGCCTGCATGTAGCCACCTGTAAACTAAGCGTTATGGAAGAATAATCAGAGATGCTCCAGGGTAGGATTAGAGTGTCTAAAATTGTATGTGTGTCTGCCTTGGGAAGGAAAAACTAATCTAGGTAGGATGAAAGGAGTGCATCAGAGAATAAAAGGTGCATCCCCTTCCACTGTGGTGAAAGAAGCGTCAGGCGTCCATGAGGCTGAGTACCTCAAGAAAGGGCTGTAGTAAGGAACGAGTGCCACCCACTGGTGGACCCGAAGTCTATTGAGGTTCCATTCTCCACTTTGTTCCAGTGAGCTCCTAGGATCAAGGGGCCTATCAGGATTTTGCTTAGAAGTTTCATGACCAGCTCCAGAAGGGATACAGTTAGTGGGGGGAGGGGGCACAAACATTAACCAGGGACAGTAGTGTGCCATGTAGAAGATCTATAATTTTCACATACCTACCTCAAGGGTCAGATCATACTTTAATGACCTCATACTGGAGATGCCATTTAAGCAGCACCACTATCCCTCAAGAGCCCCTCTCAAATCCAGCATGTAAAACCTTGTTATAGCTTTATCTAGCTAACAAGGGAGTCTAATTCCCTAACAAGTGGATCTCCTGAAGAAATAGGATCTCCACCTTCTGCCGTTTAGCTCTGCCAAAAACAGATGTTCTTTTAATTTTCTTCATTCACCCATTAACGTTCTGGAATGCGATGCAACTTGGGGAGTCCAGGGTTTTGTGTTCACTAGTGACCATCTTAGGGGGGGGGCATATGAGTAGGGGTGGGCAGGGGCCGCAACAATGCCCATCAAGAGCACTCATGAACCATCTGTCATGGGACCAAGAGACCAGCAGCTCGAATGGGACACCCCTGGCCTGGTGCCCCAATGAATCCTGTCCCATTATGAACTAACACCAGAGATCTTGATCCAGCGCAGTGTTGAGAAACACACAGGAGCCGAGGGTCTCTGTCAGGAAAAAGGAGTGCAACATCCGGGTGTTGAGTGGAAGTCTCTCTGCTGTTGAACAAAGAGAAAAAAAAGGCCCAGCTGTGCCAGCTAACATATTATAATCACTTCTCTTTGGGGGAGAGGCCCCGGCAACGAGTGGTGCAACAGCGCTCCAGGTAATGATAAGGACAAGAGAGTCTCTATTCCTCCTTATGTAAAGCTGAGGAGGAGGCCCCCTGCAGGACCCCCATATGCTCCTGCTGGGACTCTCTCTGCATCTGCCTTTTGTGGGTCATCGGGAAGATCTGATCTATTCCTCTATGATGAACAGGAGCGGTGTCTGTCACGTCACTGGCTCGTGGATGTCCGCAAGGGAGACCGCACTGCCCTATGAGGCAGGGATGGCATGCCTACCCCTGTCTTCTACGGTCAAAACAATACCTTCTCATCAGTCCACTGAAAGATTCCTTCCGGGGTGGTGAAGAAGATGGTTTTCTCTTGATAAAGGACTTTAAGGGGCAAATTTATGATGCCCAAAGTGCCACCTCGTGTCACATTTGCAAGCATTGCGCCACTTTGTAAACCCTTGCGCCACATTGTGCCTGCGCCAGGGGGGTTTCCCACGTTGCAAGGCCCATAAAAATGGTGCAGTGAAATTTACTAGATTTCACTGTGCCATTTTTAGCATCTTAAGCAGGCATTAAGATGACAATCCCATAGAGAACAATTGGCCTCCGTGTGCTTTGCTGCATTAGTGCGATAATTGATGGCGCTAATCCATTAAAGCCCCATAAATTACGATGGTAATGTGGACACGACCGCCATGGTGCGCCGTAATGTAAATACTGCGCACACATGGTGTCATTGGGGGGGCCGCAATTCACTTTTCCATAAATATTCCCCTAAGTTTGACAGGGTACAACAGTGTGTATCAAATTTCCAAGTCCCTTAGTCATTTTTGGCGGTGGTAAAGGATTTCCGTTTTTCTTGGATCAGTTAGGTGTAGCCTGGAAATATCAGGATTTTGTGGGATTGAAACATTTTCACAGCTTGCGTTCGAGCATAACAAAAAATCACATCTCTATCCACGTAGTTCAATATTCGAGTGATCATAGGTGGGGGAGAACCTCGGGCCGGGGCTTCTGGGGAGCGTTCAATGAGCCCTCTCAAAGATTGAATAGGGCAAGAGTACCTCTGTCGGTAGGAGGGACCTCAGCCAATGATCCAGGAATCGTCAAGGGGAGGACCCCTCACAGCTCTGAGGGAATCCCACAAGGCATGGATTGTTCCTGCAGGCTCCTCTCTTGCAACCTCCATGCATGCTGCAAATTCTTTAGTTGTTTTATGAGAGTCTTGTGATTATCCTCTGCATGTCAGCCATGGTGTCTTCTACTTCTGAGACCCTCAGCTCTGCCTCAGCTTTCTTGTCCAACACTGAGCAAGTATTCTCGGAGTAGAGCAACATTCAACCGGTTCAATTTTGGCTTCCAGAGCATTGCAGGATTGAGCAGTGGTGGCAAGGATCATTGTAGTATCTGGCTGAGTAGAGTCTGGCCCCTCCCCATCACCATAAGGACCCCCATTGTCTTTTTAGTTGCTTGGGTAAGCTTCTCCATAGTACCCTGCTTGCTTGCACTGGGCACCTTCTCTATATCCATTTTGACAGTTGTAATGGCTGGGGTGACCGCTGCTCCCAGCGACCCCAGCCAGCCAGACCTGCCAGCCCTCCAGGTCCTCACAGTAGACACAGGGAGTCTAAGGTGGCCCCCAGCCTAGGCACTGGTCTCTAGCCTACTTGGCTTTGTGGATCCTCAGAGAGTCACAGCAGGGGAGAAAGAGAGACGGGGGCTCATCGCAGCACCTCTCGCCTTGATGCAATGGTGAAAAAACTGCATGGCGGGCAACCAGGGTGCTTTCTTCCAAGGTATCAATACAGACCCCCAAACCTTTGGCCCACCAATGCACCCATGCCACAGTGCCGCTACTGCATGGGCCATGCCACACAGCCAGGCAAGCGCTCTGGTAACAAAACCCTTCAGGCTCCACTGCACCACCTCAAGCTGCTACCTCAGCCCACTCTGGAGTCCAACCGTTACGGTGTGGAGCAGGGTCCGTCACTCCCTTGGTCAGCTCACACAGGTGCGATTCACTCAGCTCCCTGTCGATTCATGGCCCCGCTCAGCAGCCTCCCTCTGGCAGCGGGTAAGCCTCACGTTCTCTGTGGCACCACACAGGCCTCAACGTGGCACCCAGCAGAATATTGAGTGTCTGCCAATTCTGCCGCCCAAGTGCTAAGGGGAGGCCGATTGTAGGCAACAGCAGCTAGGATGTGGGATGATTTCTGAGCCATCTTAGGCAGCCAGGCCACGCCAACCCCTATAAACTAAAGTTTTGATGGATGTAGATATAAATTCCAAAGCTTTGGGTGACCACAATAATGAAATGAATACATTTTTTATTTATCAGATTGAATTTTTAGAAAAAAGGCACATGCCAATGTCTGTGATGCATGATTTATTGGGTTGGAAAGTTTGGGCTTTACTGGTTTTAATGCTTAAACCAGGTTCAGATACTCGCATTGTACAAGGAAATATGCCTATTTTAAATGTTGACAAGAAAGAAAATTCTGTTCAGATTATAAATTCAAGATTTCCACACATTTTTTGTAACAAACTGGTAACTCTGAAAGATTTTGAGCAAAAAATTAGGTTAAAAACTTAAGCTGTACCCATTGTACACAAACTTAAGTCGGTGCCTTTTAGAGTTGGCAATAATTTGAAAACATTATTAGATAATCTTTGCTCAGAAGGCATCATAGTTCTGACAGATTCACCTAATTGGGTTTCTGCACTCTGGAAATATATGCCTTTATGTCAATCTACGCATGGTAAATATGAATTATTTTATTGGATGGCCACACATCACCCATAATACAAGAGACGTTATCTAACCATCAAACAAGGTATTTTTTTAGTACTCTAATTTACACTAAAACACTAAACGCTCTGAAGACCATTTTGTTGTGCTTCAACAAGTGTTATTTATTTTAGAGAAAATGGTACCACAGACCTGAAAAATATAAGCTGTATAACACTCAGATTTAGCTGAAGTATCAAACCAAAATCTGATAATCAAAAGGCACCACCTTCTCCTAATGAAAATGCACTCAGGTACTTCTTAAGGCTAACAGATTATTAGGCACACTTTGTACCAGGTAATACATTGTTAGTTTAACCAATACACGAGGTATCCAGCTAATAATACATTTGATGATAATAAGAAAATTGTGATGGAAGCATCTGCTCTTGAACCTTAGGTCTCTGGTTGTAGGAAGGTGGCTTTCTTCTAACATGGTTACCCCCATTTTTGGCCTGTTTGTCAGTGTGTTCTTACTGTCTCACTGGGATCCTGCTAGTCAGGATCCCAGTGCTCATAGTTTGTGGCCTATATGTCAGTGTTTTTTACTGTGTTGTCAGTATGCTTAATTGTGTCACTGGAGTTCTGCTAAACAGAACTCCAGTGCTTATGCTCTCTCTGTTTACCAAATTTGTCACTATAGTCTAGTGACTCCATATTCCAATTCAGATTGGCACACTGGACCCCTCTTATAAGTCCCTAGTATATGGCACCTAGGTACCCAGGGCATTGGGGTTCCAGGAGATCCTTATGGGCTGCAGCATTTCTTTTACCACCCATAAGGATCTCATACAAACACTCCTTCAGGACTGACACTGCAGCCTGAGTGAAATAGTGCACACACTATTTGCCAGCCATTTGCACTGCACCAGGTAACTTATAAGTCACCTATATGCCTATCCTTCAGTTATTGAAGGCTAGGTGCAAGCTTACTGTGTATGAGGGCACCCTTGCACTAGCAAAGGTGCCCCCACGTTGTCCAGGACCAATTTCCTGACTTTGTGAGTGCGAGGACACCATTATAAGCATGCACTACATATATGTCAAAACATATATGTAGCTTCACAAAGGTAACTCTGAATATGGCCCTGTGAGGTGTCTAAGATTGTGAAATTGAACCCTCAATCCAATTCTGGTATTGGGGGACCAATTCCATGCACCCTGGGGACTCCACCATGGACCCCCAGTACTGCCAAACCAGCTCTCTGAGGTTTCCACTGCAGCCCCAGCTGCTGCCACCTCACAGACAGATTTCTGCCCTCCTGGAGATTGAGCAGCTCAATCCCAGGAAGGCAGAACAATGTATTTCCTTTAGGAGAGGGGTGTTACACCCTCTCCCATTGGAAATAGGTGTTACAGGTATGGGAGGGGTATCCTCCCAGAGCCTTTGGAAATGCTTTGAAGGGCACAAACTGTGACCTCCTTGCATAATCCAGTCTACACCGGTTCAGGGACCCCTAGTCCCTGCTCTGGTGCGAAACTGGGCAAAGGAAAGGGGAGTGACTTCTCCCCTGTCCATCACCACCCCAGGGATGTTGCCCAGACCTCCTCCAGAGTGTCCCTGGTGTTAGCCATCTTGGATTCCAAGGTGTGGAGACCCTCTGGGAGCATCTGATTGGCCAGTGCCAGAAGGTGACATCAGCAACCCCTCCTGATAGGTGCATACCTGGTTAGATAGCCAATCCCCCTCTCAGGGCTATTTAGGGCCTCTCCTCTGGGTGTTTCCTCAGATTTGGTTTGAAAGACTCCACCAGGACTCCTCTGCATCCTCTGCTTCAGCTTCTGACCGTCGGATCAACTGCAGACTGCTCCAAGACTGCGGTAACTGCAACAAAGTATCCAAAAAGGCTACTGTTACCATGTAACATCAGCTCCAGCCAGCAACTGCAACAGTTTCCAGGCTGTGCATACTATGAGGACTGCCTGTCTTCATTCTGCACCAGAAGGACAGAAGAAATCTCCCATGGAGTGACAGAGTCACTTCCGTTCTTCAGCAGGCACCTCTCTGCAATGTTAACCGGTACTCTGGGTCTCCTCTCCTGTCGACGAGCATGATCCCTGGAACACAGGTGGTCAACCAAAGTGATCCTGAGTGTCCAAAGGTCCAGCTGTCCAAATTGGGAGGAGATAAGGGCTTGCCTCCCTGTGCCAGACAGTACCACTGTTCACCGCATCTTCTGCAGCTCCTTGGGCTTCTGTACACTTCTTTCAAAAGTTCTTCGTGCACAGCGTAGCCCAGGTCCCCAGCACTCTATCCTGTGACTCTCAGCTCCCTGAGTTGTTCTCCAGTGGCGTGGGATCGCTTTGTGTAGTGCTGCGACGACCGCATTCTGAAACTCCTTTGTCCCTGTGTTCTGGGACTCCTGTGGGTGCTGCCTGGTGGTCTGAGTGCTCTCTAAAGTGCTGAGAGCCCCCCGCCTCCTCAGTCCGAGTTGAGGCACCCCGGTCCCTCCTGGGCCCAGGTAGTGCCTTTCCCGCCAACCGCAACATTTGCGTGAGCCAAGGCTTGTCGCCGGAATCCAGCGACGAAAACCAGCCTGCAGCCAATGACTCGTCATGGGACATCTCTTGCACCAAGCAGGAACCTGCAGCTGTCTTCTTTGGTGCTATTCTGCTCTTTTCTTCTAACAAGAGCATCCACTTTTGCATCTTATCCAGGCTGGCAGGGGCTCCTGTTCTTCCCGGACTCTTCATCGACTTCTGGACTTAGACTCCTCTCTCCACAGGTCTTCAGGTCCAGGAATCCATTGTTGGTGTCTTGCCGTCTTGCTTGGTTTTTGCATAATCCTTTACCACGACTTCTAGTGTTCTGAGGAAACTTGCTGTACTTTTCTCCTGTTCTCCTGGGCTCTGGGGTAGGGTACTTTACTTACCTTTGGTGTTTTCTTACACACCCAGTGCCCCTCTACACACTACACTTGCCTGGGGGGAACCGACATTCGTATTCCACTATTTTAGTATATGGTTTGTTGCTCCTAGGGCCATTGCAATCTATTGTGTTTTTCACTGTTTACACTATTTCCTGACTGTGTACTTACCTGATTTTGGTTACTAGTTTATATATTGAGTATAATACTTACCTCCAGTAGTAGTATTGCCTCTAAGATATTTTTGGCCTTACGTCACTAAAATAAAGTACCTTTATTTTTGGTAACACAGAGTATTGTCTTTCTTGTGTATAAGTACTGTGTGACTTTGCATGTCTCCTAGTTCAGCCTTGGCTTCTCTGCTACAGCTACCCCTAGACAGCCTAAGCTGCTAGTCACTGCCTACATTTCACTAAGATGGATCACTGGTTCTGGTATAAGGTGTAAGTACCTCTGGTATCCACTACAACCCAGGCCAGCTTCTCACACTGTTCAAAATGCTTATCAGTGTGGATGCTAGTCAAAGAGGTTTATGGTTTATTTTTGGCCAGTGGGTCAATAGTAATGAATAAACAGTGCCACTTGCATCATATACATTGAGACCATCAGAAATAAGTTACAGCACTATTGAAAAGGAGGCTACAACATGCGTTTGGGCTTTCCAGGCATTCAAAATGTATATTTGGGCACAACGTTTTTACATTTGCACAAACCATGAAGACCTAGTGCACTTATTAGCTGGTAATGGTTTGGGCAGAGCTCCTGCTTGACTAGTAAGGTTACTGTCTAAATTACAGGTGGATAGATTGAGAGCAAAATACAAGATGGCAAAAATTTCACCCCAGCTTGTCTTTTCAGAACCCCCACTGTAGGGGATAATATTGATTGTGAGTTTAAAGATGCCACTGAGTGTGTGATGACACCCTTTGCTGATGTATGCTGAAAGTATTCAGGGTTGTGCAGAATCAGAATGACTTGAGGCTTCTAAAGCCAATGCGCTGCAGCAAGTTATTACTTATATATCAAAAGCTTGGCCAAATATCAGAAATTTGATTGGGGAGCTTAACGTTTTTTGCTCAAATCGGTTCAGAGCTTACTCTTGAGAATGATATTTGCAAAATGCATGATTTGATTGTACTTTCTAGAGGTCTTCATGTTTTCTAATCAAATTTCCACAGCAGCGTCATATAAGTATAAAAGGGACTTACAAAAAACGTTACCAATTTTATTGATGACCTCATATGGATGCTGAGGTGTGCAATCTGATTGATAATTGTGAAGAATGTTTGTGCTCTGATAGACATTGAAATAAACCAGAAAGACCACTCTATTCGTAGCCATATCCCAATAGACAGTGGGATACTTTAAGGATAGATTTTTCTGGGCTATTCAAACTATTATCCTATCACATGAGAAAGCTGATTGTTTTAGTGGACTATTTTACAAAGTGGTTGTGAATATATTTTTGGAGAAAAATGTTAATAATGTAGGCTTGCTCTAATGTATTTTTACAGATAATGGTACACATTTTGTGTCACCCAAAATGAGCACATTTTTTAAATAATGTGATATTCAACACCTCAAAGTAGCTCTATACAGTCAAGCTTCATATATTCTAATAGAATTCTCACACCATTCCCAAAAGGAGGGCATCCAAAGAAAGTTGTCTGCCGGTTTGGGGGTCTAAACAAATGTTTCACTAACAAAATTTGGTAATATGTAGCCAGTACATGGGTAAAATGGCTTCCCCGCACTTACGAAGTCCAGGAAAATGGAGCCGAAGTTCACTGGGACACCTCTGCTCATGCAGAGGTGCCCTCACACACAGGTACTTGCACCCTGCCCTCTGGGCTAGGAGGACCTGCTTACAGTATCCTTGTGCAGTGACCTGTAGTGAATGGGTGCATGCTCCTTTTCACACAGGCTGCAAATGGCAAGCCTGCAGACACATTTTGTATGGGCTTTCATGGGTGGCATAATACATGCTGCAGCCCATGGGGACCGCTGGTGCCCCAATGCCCTGGGTACCTAGATTCCACAAACTAGGGACTTACATGGGGACACCAGTATGCCAATTGTGGGGTGTACTAAGTCAGGAAAAACAAATTTTGGGTTTTCAGGTACTGGTTAGCAGGATCCCAGTGAATACAGTCAAAACACATTGACAGCAGGCAAAACGTCGGGGTAACCATGCCAAAAAGAGGTTACTTTCCTACACATACACATTAATAAGAGAAAAAAATAAGCAAATAAACAAAATTATTAATGCTAACAGAAGATAATCATGCTGACATTCTTTACAATGTGTAACTCTAAAAAATAGCATAACCAAAAATAAAAAAATATTGACAGCTATTTAACAATATACATGGTCTCCAAAAACTATAATGATATTGTGGGTACACAATTATGTACAAAAAACATTTTTTTCAGTTTGCATCTCTCCTGCATGTTTCTCCTACAAGGAAGCATACCTGCATCTTTAGGGGTGCTATTATCCTGGAAAATAGAATGTTTTTGATGTCCCAACCACAACTGACATTCTAACTCACTACACTTGGTAACTCTCCTAACATTCCACCTTCAACCATTCTACAACACAAAACATCACCTTTTCACGTCTGACATTTTCTTAGAGATTCCTTTCCGATAACTGGTACCTTTACTCACTCTCACAAGATCACCCACTCAAATACTCTGGAAACCGATTTCAACTTCTCACTGTGTTAAAGTACATATTGATCTTGCTTCTTCTGAACTCTTTCCTTAACTTTTTCTTTACTCACTGCACTGTTATCTCTTCTTCTTATCCAAGCTGGAGTCACAGTCGTAAAAGGCATTTTAACCTTTTGCAACCTAAAAGGAGTTTCATCCATCATAGAATACGCAGTCATTCTATAACTCCGAAACAACATCTTCACCTCCTTTCACCAATCCAAACTATATTTAACCGCCAGCTATGTGCAAGGACCCTATTAAAATGCTCAACAAGACCATTCTGTCAAGGATTGTACAGTGCAGTGGTATAATATTTAATACCCTCACTGTTCATAAAACCTTTTAAACGCATCAGAAAGAAACTGAGGCCCATTATCAGTCGCAATTTCCGAGGACATTCTCCTCTTTGGAAATTTTCTTCAGAGACGCGTATCAAACGGATGATCTAACCTCCCCATAAAGGCTGCTCCGGGCCACCATGGATGCTGATAAACCATTACTATAGCTTACTTTCCCTCTAAATCAGGACACTCAAAAGGACCACAAAAATCAATGGCTAGTTTGTCCCATAGTTTATCAGGCAATTCTATTGGTGCTAGAGGTAATTCTCTGACAGTACATGATTTATCACTACATGTTCAAGCTAACAAATCTGTCTATTTCTCGATCCATTCACGGACACTAAAAATCCATCTGATCTCTCCTCCTCATTGCTGACATCCCCACATGTCCTTCAAGCAACAAGGTCATCTACCTGCTGTGAAAGCTTGTGGGTGCCATCAATCTATCTCTCCTTCCTACTATCCCATCTACAACAGAAAGCTCACTCCAAACATGTTTGGACTCCTCTAGATACCTCCATTCAATACTTGTTTGATAACGGTTTGCAGGGATCCATACTCCAACACAGCCTGCTTCCACTCTTCCTCCGAAATGGCCCCTTGCCAGAACTCTCAATATCCACCACTATACATTCATCATCCTCCACCTCTTGTGTCTGCAAAGGCAACTGGGATAAGCAATCAGCGGTTATGTTCCCGATTCCAGGCACATATCTAATATCAAAGGAATACTCTTGAAGATGGAATGTACATTTTACAAAATGGGGTGTTGCCTTGCTGGTTCCTTGTGTAGCAAACAAATCTACCAATGCCTTGTGATCAGTAAACAACTCAAATATTTTGCTCCATACATACTTCACCATGTCTGACTCAGCTTATGAGTCAAGTGACTAACAACGACTCCAGCTGTGTGGTGACGCACCCTGAGATAGCTGGGGCACATGATTTCTCTATATTCATGTTTGAGAAAGTTGATACAAGGCTCCCATGTCTTCTCAAATAGAGCCTCCTTTGCTTCCAGTGTTGACGTGATGTATTCCATCCCCATTAAGTGCCAGAGGCGGTGTAGCCAGGACCCATGGTCTGGCATAGTGTCCTTGCCCCAAAAGGCTAGTCTGTCTATCTGCTGCCAGTGCCATTGCTTTCCCTCGATGTGAACTTAGGGAGAATGTGAGTGTGATGGACAATCCCAGCAGGGTGTAAGCTGGATAGGGGGGACTATCAGTGTGGAAGATGGTGTTGATACCATTGAGGATCTATGACTAGTACTGCTGCAAATTTTGGCAGCTCCACAGAAGGTGTTTAAGGTTGCGGCCGAGCCACAAACCCCTCCAGCAATGCAGATTATTTGTTGGGTACAATTTGTGAATTTGGTCTGGTGTGTAGTAACAATAGTGTTTAACTTTGATCATGGCTTCGCTACACACAGCACGTGTGGTGGAATACTTCCCCCATTCCTTAATCATAAGAGTGTATTCCAATTCCTTTTCCCATGTCTTCTGGACAACATTTGTGTTTGTTGTGTCGCCTTTATAAGCAGCTTGTACAGGTCAGTAACCAAGTGCTTATCTTCGGATTGGTGATTAATCATTTCTCAAAATGGGTCAACAGGAGGGCAGCAGAACCTCTTACTTCAGGCTGGGTGACCCAATGACATATTTGTACATAGTGCATAAGGCTGTAATCCCTTTGTAGCTGTTCGAAGGGCTGTAGGCCATTTCGATCGTACATGTATTTCCTGTTCGCTTGCAGTTTGTTAGCTGCTAGGCCAAGAATTCACTGACCTTTCTAGCTGGAGGGAAAGCCAGGTGCCTAGTACTAGGGTCATTGAGGAGGGCATGGACGTAAGGCCCTATATAATAGCAACCTGATCCCAAGCCATTAAAGTGTCCTACAATAGCGGGGAGCTACACGGTCCCCACAGTCTATGTTTCTTAGGCAGCCAGGGGATTTTCCACATGTGGATGCAGGTGACCAAATGGTCCATAAAGTACCATTGCTTCACAGATAATGGCCCATGCCACTCCTCCAGATAGGCAGCTGAGAGGCCATGGAACAGGTGTTAAGGCATGGGACCCTCTGAAGGGCGGGCATATTGTTGCCACTTTGTCATTTGAGCTTTCTTTCCCTTCCAGACAAACTCTCCTAATAGTCGTTGCATTGAGGGTTACATGCCGCAAGGTGGCTGTAGGGGAAGTACTTGCATAATATGTCATTTTTTCAGTAACCGGATCATTTTGACCGCTGCTATGCGGCCCAGTTATATAACAACGCCTTAATTTACCAGCTCTGTAAGTCCCTACGGGTTAGTTGGAGATCATAGTTTCAATCTGCTATACGATTCACTGTTGAGCAAAGCTTAATGTCCAGATAGGTGATGTGGTGCTGTGCTCAGGAGAATGGGCATAGACTTTGGAGAAAAGTCTGTTGCTCATCTGGGAGGTTAAGCATCAGGACCAGTGATTTTTGCGTGTTTACCCTAAACCACAAAGCTTGGCTGAAGGAGTCCAGCTCTTGCAAAAGGGTGGGGAAAATGGCTAGTGGCATGGCGTTTGGAGGACATTGTCTGCGTAAAGTGCTATCTTGGGTTCTGAGTGACTGAACGTGACCCCATGATATGAAGATTTTTCCCTATTGCTTTAGCTGCGGGTTCCATATAGAGGGCGAATAGGAGAGGAGATGAACAACAACCTTGTCCAAGTTCCCTTACATATAGCTATAGCCTCTGAGGTCACTCCATTAACACGAACCTGTGGGGCCGGGTGGTCGTAGCCGCTGAGCACCTACCTCTGGAATTTTGGGCCATGGTGTGTCTTCCCAGTAAGTCTTGCAGAAAGGGCCATTGAACTCTATTGAATGCTTTCTCTTCACCGATTGATAAGAGAAAGGCTGGTGTTTTGGCGCTGGAAGTTTTGTCCATGATGTGAAGAATATGCTTTGCGTTATCTGAGCAGCCCCTCTTCGGGATAAACCCTGCCTGGTCTGGGTCCACGAGGTCCTGCATATCAGGGGCTAGGCGCTGAGCCAACATACCTGTGAAAACCTTAGAGTCGATGTTGAGATGCAAAATAGTGCAGTACAAGGAGTATGCAGGGGGTTTTTCCCTGGTTTGAGTATGACTGTGATTAAGGTTCACTGCATTGTCTGGGTGAGTGTAGTGGGGTCTGCGAAAGAGTTATATAGTTTGGTCAGTAGGGGTGCCATTTGTGTACTAAAGGTATTTTGAAAGGCTGCAGTGAACCCATCTGTGCCTAGGGCTTTTTCAAGTTGGAGTTTGGAAATGTTTGTGATGACCTTCTATGTTATGTCCCCTGTCAGCGCTGCTGCTTGTAGCGTTGTAAAAGACGCCAGTGGGGGTGACGTCCTGTTATATCTGTATGACGTCATTAAGGGAGGAATCTGCAGTGTATAGCGTGGAATAATATGTGCAGAAAGCCTCTGCTATCTCCTTTGATATGTACACTGTTTCCCTCATTTCGGTGGTAACGTGCAGTATTGCTATTCTGATATTTTGCCCTAAGATGGAAACCTAACAATTTGCCTGCTTTGTCCTCCCTGTGTAGTATCTTTGTTTGGTGCGCAGTAGCGCATATTCCTTGTGTCCTTGTCTAAGGCCTTGAGTTGTTGCTTGGCCCCTTGTGTTGGGCCTCGAGTGCACTCAGCACCCCCTCCTGCTCCCACTGTTTTGCCCTTCTTTTCCTTGTTGATCTTAGCCGTTATGGCTATGATTTCCCCGCATATGACCACCTTAAGGGTGTCCGATAACATGGCTATTTGCAGGACCGACCCTTAATTCTCTGCCAGGTAGGAGAAAATGCGGTCTTGCATGGAGTCCTTAATCTCTGACCGCTTCAGTAGGCTGTCATTCAGTCTCCATTGTCGTTGCAAGATGTTTTTTCGAAATCCCTTAGGGTAAGCATTACAAGGGGGTAGTCAGAAAGGCATACGACTCCTATGTCAACCCTTTGCACCCGGGGAGCTTTTATGTCATGGCCAAGTAGTAGCCTAGGCAAACATAGGTCAGATGTGACACAGAGAAGTATGTGTAATCTCTAGTAGTGGGGTGGTGTGCTCATTATAAATCCACCAGCCCAAGGTCTTTGAGCCATGTGCGAGTTGCCCCCTGAAAAGGCTCCTTTCTGTCACACTCTGTGGGCCGATCGTTCAAGATCAGTGTCCATTACTATTTTAAAGTCTCAGGCGGTCATTCTGACCCTGGCGGTCAAAGACCACCAGGGCGGAGGACCGCGGGAGCACCGCCGACAGGCCGGCGGTGCTCCAATGGGGATTCCGACCGCGGCGGTAAAGCCGCGGTCGGACCGGCAACACTGGTGGGCTCCCGCCAGTGTACCGCCGCCCCATTGAATCCTCCAAGGCGGCGCAGCTTGCTGCGCCGCCGAGGGGATTCCGACCCCCCCTACCGCCATCCAGATCCCGGCGGTCCGACCGCCGGGATCCGGATGGCGGTAGGGGGGGTCGCGGGGCCCCTGGGGGCCCCTGCAGTGCCCATGCCACTGGCATGGGCATTGCAGGGGCCCCCGTAAGAGGGCCCCTAAATGTATTTCACTGTCTGCTGCGCAGACAGTGAAATACGCGACGGGTGCAACTGCACCCGTCGCACAGCTTCCACTCCGCCGGCTCGATTCCGAGCCGGCTTCATCGTGGAAGCCTCTTTCCCGCTGGGCTGGCGGGCGGCCTGAAGGCGACCGCCCGCCAGCCCAGCGGGAAAGTCAGAATTACCGCCGCGGTCTTTCGACCGCGGAACGGTAACCTGACGGCGGGACTTTGGCGGGCGGCCTCCGCCGCCCGCCAAGGTCAGAATGAGGGCCTCTGTCTCTAAGTATTTCTGTGTCTGAGGTAATCAAGAGCTGGGATACTGCTTCTTGCAGGACCCCCTCCTGAGTGTTGTTGGGGTGTATATACTGCAGATAGTTAGTGCTTGAGTCTGCTTCGTTAGGTGTACCATCAGAAGCCTGCCTGGGATCCCTGCCACTGTGGAGAGTATTGTGTCCATAAAGTTACTAGCCAGTAGTATAGCCTGACGTCCACTTTTAGCTGGACCAGAAGACAAAATTTGTCAGGTAAAACCTGCTGAAGTGGAGCTGAGTCCAATTCCCTTTTAGCAAATGTGTTTGTTGCATAAACATATGTCACAGCTTGAGCCCTTGCATGTGCAGAATGGAACCATGGTCCGTTGGGGCATTAAGGCCCCTGGTGTCCAGGCTTAGATACGCAGAGATGCTAGAAGGTGGACCCACTGTACAGGAGCGGTTCAAGTTATGTGAGCCTTTGGAGGACTCAGGGGTTCGCATTCTTGGGTATACAGCACTTGGGGTCTGAGAGATGGCATGACAAGGGTGACCCTTGTGCCCCCTAATAATATGACAAGAAAAATGAACAAACCCTCACTCCCCTCATCTGCAGAAATCCATCTGGATCGTAGGGCCCCAATGTGCCCATAAGGTCCATGTCCAGTCTTACCATCATTCCTGTGTCCCTTACGCTCCTCCAGCACTGCCCCCTCATCCCCATTGCTGCAGCAGTGTGCTGTTACTGCCACATACCTTTCTGCAGCAGTGGATGACAGTGAGGGTGTCACTTTCTCATTGTCCAATGTCCAGATCGTCCAACTGCAGCTTTGTCAGCATCGCCTGTCGTTCCCTCTGTATTTCATCCTCAGAGGGCCTTCCTATTGATTTCACTTGTGGCACCTTAATCCATTTCCCTGTTCATTGTGATGTATATTCCACTTTAGAGGGGGTGTTCAGCAGAAGATTCATATCTGCAAGCCCAGGGAGGTCAATGATTGCTGCTGCCTCTGCTGGGGTGCACACAGCATGTGCCTCTCTGTTCCTGGTAAAGAGCAGTTGGAAGGGGTGTGCCCAACTATATTTTACTGCCTTGCTTTGCAAGAAGTTGGTGAAGGGTTTCAACTGCCAGCAGCATTGAAAAGTTCCCAGTGCTAAGCACTGATAGAGGAACACTGTTGCACCCTCAGATTAAAAGGCACTCATCAGTCGGGTGGCCTACATCATAGCCTCTTTCTGACAGAAATAATGCATACTGGTTAGGATATCTGGCGGGCCTGACTTCATAGCTCAGCTAGCTCAGGTAGGACCCAGTGGAACAGGCCCTGCACTTATGCCTCGATGTCCTTTTCCTCTGTCCCACAAGGGACCCCACACATGCGATTGTTCGATTTCTGTGATCTATTTTCTAGGTCCTTCAGGTGTGCATGCAGTGTGATATTGCATGCAGTTCTTGTCTTGCCTAATAGCAATAGCGTTCTTCCAGAATGAGCAGAATGGGCAGAAAGCGCAGGTAGATACAGTGGAGTAGGCATAAGAGGGGAATCCGGTTGACACTACAAAAGTCCACCAACAGGGGCCTTGCCAGCTGTGGTAAAAGGCAGATGGGATTGTGTAGGCAGCTGGGAGGCAAGGCTACTTTAATTTCAGATAATTCTCCGGATTATGGATGACCCTCTCCGAGAATTTGTGGTGAGAGGGGGAAGATGGTGGTGATCCTACTGGGGCTCCGATCTCACCTGGGCCCAGTTGGAGGTCCCGGCAACTGCATTCTTCACTGGATGGACGGAACCGGTCCCCCACACTGGGCCAACGTCATGTAGCTAGAGGGCTCCCGGGGCTACATAAATCAGAGGTCTCACCATATGTATCTGGGGTTCAGGCTGCATTGTCAAGTGGTGGCAAAGGCCCTTTCATGCCCCCAAGGCAGACTCAGTTCATCTAGGCAGAGGCGTCAGGCCCAATTTTGTGGCCCTCAGTGCAGGTACAGGCAGTCTTGCGAGTCCTCTTTTTCTTTGCATTTGGTCAGGCTAAGCTACTACCACCTCCTGTGTGTCACAGCTCATGTCCCCAGGGGGAGGCACTGCTGCTGTCATTGGGCAAGCAGAGGCCTTGGTATCTCCCACGCCCGGGCGAGCACCCCAGACTGTCCTCCATGTGGCAGCGGAGAGTAGTCGGCGATGATGCAACCCAGTGCTATCTTTGCTGTTTGGTGGACTTCGCAAACACCAGCAGCAAAAAGGGTCTCGCCTGCGAGGAGGGGGTACCTAGGTGCACAGGCAGGAGCCAAAAGGGAGCCTTGGCGTGGAGCAAAGTTGAAGCACTCTTACTTTTTCACACTCTTGGCCACGCCTCCATCTGAAATATATTTAGAAGCCATTGGAGGAGAAGCATTCCCATCTAACTGGAAATTTGCCTTGTTGAAACATAATTTAGGTATTGAGGGTAGGAAGGGTTTAAAAACACAACCAAAACTTGTTGTGCAGACAATTGATAATGGCAAAATATCAGACAAGAATGAAATGTTAGACAATTAATATGAAGTTGCTATAAGAGCCTTGGATAAAAACTTAGGGAAGAAAATAAGCACAGTTGTTGAAGAGCATTTATTTTTCTCTAGAGCGCACCTATTGAGCAATATATAGCAATTCTTCACACATTAGCATCTGGTTGCAAATTTAAGGAACTGTATGAAGAAATTATATGTGATCAATTAATCAATAGAAGCAGCAACTTAAGAATCCAAGAAAAGCTTTTGGGTTTAACGGATCTTTTATTAAATACGTCGATCACAATTACCAAAGGAATGGAAAATACATTGCAATATATAAAAGATTTGAACGGTGAACAGGTGGGAAAGAAAGCAATGCAAACTTCAGAAACACACAGTGTGACTGCCATGAGAACTCACATCAAGAGCAAAGGTTATGATGGACAGGCAAGGCAATAGAGATAGACACCAATATTATAGATTTAGCAGCATCAAACACATCCTGCATTATCAAGCGATGTCCTGAAGTGAAGGCAATATGTTTTAAATGCAAGAAAGTTTGACATTTCTTCAGGGAGTATGAAGCAAATTTTAGGAATTTTAAAAGAGAAGTGTCACAAAGCAGAAACACAATTCAGTAATTAAGAAGAAGGTTTATTAGAGGCAGTACTGCATCGACAGACTGGCAGTCTTCGCAGTGCCCAGAGAATGTCTCGCTAGGTTCCAAGGGCCATATGTACAAACACATTTTCCCATAGACATAGAATGGGTAAAACCCTTTGCTACATCTGGCCCCAAATTCCAAACAGTTGCAGACAATCCAGTTACAGGGCAATTAAGAATAAACAAAGCACTGGACTACATATACACTGAATGTGTGTGTGTATGTACATAGTTGTACACACATATACACAGACAAACATATATAAACAAACAAGAATAAGAATAACTGAAAGTATACTTACAAGGAATGCAACATGAAGACAATGTTGTACAGAAACACAGTGAGAACTGTGATGAGGATGAGAGTGATGGCATTGATGTAGGGCTTCTGCTAGTCGCCAAAAACTGTTCTGCTCTTCATGTAGTTAATACTGTGGAGAATTCTATAATTTGGGGTTAAAATGGGAACAGTAATGGTACAGATGTAGGCTGATTCATGTTCTCTGTTCACCATTATAAATAAACCTGACTGGGTGAGGGTGGGGATTAAAGGGTGACTGAACCCAGACCTTTAAATAGATGGGTATTGTGAGGTAAAGTTACCAGTAACAGGCTACTTTTGTTTAGTTTTGATATATAAATGTAAACAAACTACTGGATAAGTGTGTGTGGTGGAAAAAGGGAAAAGGGTGCTTCGGAGGAACGAACAAAGAGCTTTAGGCATGATTTTGGACCCCAATCATCCAGATCAAGTTTTGCTTAATGAGAACAGTTGTGTAGAAAGATGGATGGTTGAATGTCCTCAGTTATTTGCAAGGAAGTTAGGATGTTTGAAAAAAATGTAGGCCGATAATAAGCTTTTGATGGTCGTGCACTCGAGATAAATGAAAACTCCAGCTTGCAAAAATGTTTCCTTAGTGGAAGAGCTGAATCCAATAAAAGTTGATTACCTTCCGTCATCCAAAACTCTAACTCTTGCTCTTCCAAATTGAGCAACTGAGAGAAAAGGGTTTGATATAGTAAATACCACCAGGTTGCTTGTCGACAACATTAAGATCTTCCTGTCAATCCTGAGTGGTGTAACTTGTGTTTTGCAGTGCAGTACAACCTCTGACAGTTCTTCTTGTGTGCCTTCCAAATGACCACCTTTTGAATCTCGTGCCCGGATTCCACTCCCCACAAGCATTCCACAGCTACATTCCATACACCTCCCAACAACATTCCATTAGAAGATGAAAAATGCAGTCAGGGTACCAGAGACATAAGGAGAATTGTCTGAGGGAGACACAAAAAGAGAAATTAAATTAGGAGCAGTGAAAAGAAATGAGTGGGACCCAATGAAAGAAAGAGAAGATCGGAACGTTAGCAGAGGAATTGGAAAGACAAGCTAGAGAAGGAAGTGAGATGGAAGGGAAGAAGGGGGAGGACTTACATTGAATGGAGGATGAGAAAATGAGAAGAGAGTAGGTAGGTAATTGGAGAGGTGGAAGAGGACGTGCATCCTGGTTAACCACAGGCGATTTCAACCTAAATATGGCCAACCATAGGTACAGGAGAACCAGAGAAGGAGTCTTGGATCAATGCCTGGGCACTCCACAGCAAAAATGCGATCACCCACTGGTGAGAGCATTGGAGGCTTTAGGATTGAGGGCCTTCAACGGTCTTTCCCAACAGACAGCCCAATGAATCCAACGCACATACCAAAGAAATCAGCTAGCATCCTTGATTACACATTTACATCTGTAACTTTCTTCAATCACATTCAAGTATTTAGCATAGAAGTAAGATGCGAAAGTGATCATCACCCACAAATCATGGAAATCACGAACAACAATCACTACATGGCACAAATCCACAACATAGAGGCACAGGATCCAGGTAGCCATCACAATCTAATAAGATGGTCAAACTTGTGTATGGGAAAATATGAGGCTTGGAAATCGAGCTTATAATCTAACCCAGGGACCCAGCCGGATATAATCATTAGATAGGAAGTAATGCTAACATCACTAAGGGACCAGCTAGCTCCCTTACAATTGCACAGGCTCGGACCCCCACAAAACAAAAAACAATGGTTCACACAACATCTAAAGCAACAAAGGCAACAGCTCAACAAAGCTGCCAGAGCTCTAAAGAAACAACACATGGCCACCAGACAACATGGTTCCTTCCAAGCTTTAAGAAAAAAACACAAGAAGGCAGTCTGGGAAGCAAAGCAGGCACACCGAGACCAAGAACAATCAAATTTGCAGAGGCATGCAAACCAAAGAATATCCGCCCCCTTTGATCCATCATCAACCAACTGGAACGTGGGGGGGGTAGGAACCTTGAGCAACACCATGCCTGAAGCAAAATGGATCAAGTACATCATCAAACTATATGATTGTCAAGAAGCAGAGGAACGCAAAACGTGCTTAAACCATGACCCAAATCACTTAACCTTTGAAGCACAACAGATCAAGGAACACCTTAGGCATTGCAGAACCAATAGGGTCCCTGGACCAAATGGCCTCCCGATTGGGGTCTTAAAACACGATTTGGAATTTTGGTCCAACCAACTTTGTAATCTGTTCAGCTCTTGCGTCACAGAAAATAAAATCTCTGACTCCTCGAGAGGGGCAATTCTCCATCCCATTTACAAGAACGGACTGTATGGGAACCACAACAGCTATAGTTTGATTGCCCTCCTCGACACTGATGCTAAACAAATTGCAGGGTTTCTACTAGTTTAGATAAAAGACTGGGCTACCAAACAGAACCTAATCCCACTGAACCAAACAGGTTTCCGTCCCTCATCATGCACCAGTGACAGCACTAGCATTGCTGGCAGAAAAATATACAACAAAAAAAAAATGGCCTTGTACACCTGCTTTGTGGACCTTTCTAAAGCTTTCGACACTGTGGAACAGCACAGATTATAGAAAAATATTGTGGAACTCAATATACCACCAAACTTGCTAAAAGGAATTCAGCCCTTATATTCTGACAACTGTGCCAGGGTAAAAGTTGGCTGTAGTGGAAGAGTCTCGGCAAAAGTTCGGATAGGAAGAAGATTAAAGCAAAGCTGCGTCCTAGCCCCGATGTTATTCAATCTATGTCTTACAGACCTGTGTGCACAGCTGAACTCTGCCAGTTCCCATCCCCCCAAATTAGGCTACCAACTTCTAACTGCACTTCTTTATGCAGATGACATCGTCCTCTTGAACCTATCAGGCACAGGACTGCGAAAATTGCTAAACACCCTGGATCAGTACTGTAAATCCAACAAGTTGATTTAAAACGTGGAGAAAACCAAGGTAGTTATCTTCGGCAAGAGTATAATAAAGAAAAGGCAGTGGTTCTGTGGAAACCAGCTTGTGGGCAGAACCAATAGCTACAAATAGTTGGGAGTCTGGTTGCAAGAAAGGTGGTCTCACCACCTGCATTTAAACACCCTGAAAGTGGCATCACAACTTGCAGCACTTCATAAATTATCGACGAAGCTGCAAAGCCCAAACTGGAGACCGCTCCTCACGGTGATCAGGGCAAAGTTCCTGCCCTACCTGACATACGGCTTAGAATGTTATCCAGCAAGTTTATTGCTTTCTTGAACATCGCTCAAAGTAAAGTTTTTCGACTTCTATTCAGCCTACCACATAGCTCCCCACCAGCACAAATCAGACTGGAATTTTGGCTACAAGACCAAGCCCTGGTACAGAACGGAGCGATCCTCAAATATGCCTCTCTATTAAGACAAGCACCCCTAAACACACTAAAAGCACTAATCTGGGAGGAATCAAGCCTGAACTTGCCTGGGGACTCAAATACACAGTCAGATAAAATTGCCATAGCAATCAAGCAACTTCAGGCAGAAGAGCTGTGGCAAAAGACCTTACCACATAAAACATTTAAGAAGCTAATAAATAAGCAAATTAAACAGCTATCGTGGATCAAGGACAAAGACATGTTCAGGTCACGGTCCCACTCATGGATGACTATAAACATGTACAAGACACCAACAGCACAGGCATTCCTGGGAGAAACACTAAACAAATTCCTAAAAATAAAGGTGCTGCACGCCAGGTTGGGTCTTCTCCCCTTACTAGACATGGTCCCAAAATGGCGCAATCCCTCACAAAACAGGAGATGTAGGCTGTAGGAAGTTGGCTCTATATATACTGTACTATCTCAAAGGGAGAGATGGTGTGCACAGAGTCCAAGGGTTCCCCTAAGATGTTGATAGTGGCAAAATTAGATAATACTAATGCTCTTTTTTGTGGTAGTGTGGTCGAGCAGTAGGCTTATCAGAGGGTAGTGTTAAACATTTGTTGTACACACACAGGCAATAAATGAGGAACACAAACTCAAATATTTAACTCCAGGCCAATAGTTTTTATATAGAAAAATATATTTTCTTAATTTATTTTAGAACCACAAGATTCAAGATTTGAGGTAAGTACATAAAATGCAGGGTACTTCACGCAGGTAAGTAGAGAACTTTGATTTTAACAGTAGTACACACAGTTTAGGTTAAAATGGCAATAAGCTATTTTAAAAGTGGACAAAGTGCATAAATCAACACTTCCTGAGGGAGGTAAGGTTGGTTAAGTTTCGCAGGTAAGTAAAACCCTTACACAGTCACTCTCCTGGGCATAGACAGCCCACTGTTGGGTTTTCACGGCAACCCCAAAGCCACTGCACCAGCAACACAGGGCCAGTCAGGTGCAGAGGTCAAAGGAGGGCCCAAAACACATAGGTGCCTATGAAGAACAGGGGTGCTCCGGTCCTAGTCTGCTTACAGGTAAGTACCTGCGTCCTCTGGGAGAAGACCAGGGGGTTTTGTAGAGCAATAGGGGGGGGACACAAGCCCACAAAACGCGGCACAGGGGTGGCCGGGTGCAGTAGGCAAAGTAGGCGTCGGGTTTGCTATTGAAAGCAATGGAGGGACCTGGGGGTCACTTAGGCGATGCAGGCAGGGCACAGGGGGGCTTCCTGGGCCACCCACCAACTCGGCTAGGATGAGTAGTTCTCTCTCGGTTCTGGGGGCTGCAGGTGCAGGTGCAGTGCTTGGTCCAGGCGTCGGGTTCCTTGTTACCAGGCAGTCGCGGTCAGGAGGAGCCTCTGGATCCTCTCTGCAGCCGTCGCTGTGGGTGTGCATCGGGGTCGACTTTGGGTACCCAGTTTGTCATAGTCACCTGGGAGTCCTCTCTGCGGTGATTGTTCTTTTGAACTCCAGCCGGGGGCGTCGGTGCAGAGTGTGAAGTCTCACGCTTCCGGCAGCAAGAGAGAGTTATTTAGAAGTTGTTTTAAAGTTGCAAAGTTGTTGCAGTTTTTGAACAGTGCCACTGTTCTCAGGAGTTTCTTGGTCCTTCGGGTTCAGGGCAGTCCTCTGAGTCCTCAGAGGCCGCTGGTCACTGTCGGATGCGTCGCTGTGCAGGTTCTTTGAGTCTGGAGACAGGCCAGTAGGGCTGGGGCCAAGTCAGTTGTTGTCTCCGTTGTCTCCGTGGGGCTTTCAGGTCAGCAGTCCTTCTTCTTGTTGTAGGTTGCAGGAATCTGATTTCCTGGGTTCAGGGTCGCCCCTAAATACTAAATTTAGGGGGGTGTTTAGGTGTGGGGGGGCAGTAGCCAATGGCTATTGTCCTGGAGGGTGGCTACACCCTCTTTGTGCCTCCTCCATGAGGCGAGGGGGGGCACATCCCTATTCCTATTGGGGGAATCCTCCAAACTCAAGATGGAGGATTTCTAAAGGCAGTGGTCACCTCAGCTCAGGGTACCTTAGGGGCTGTCCCCACTGGTGGGTGATTCCTCCTTGTTTTCTCATTATCTCCTTCAGCCTTGCTGCCAAAAGTGGGGGCAGTGGCCGGAGGGGCAGGCATCTCCACTAGCTGGGATGCCCTGGGGTGCTGTAACAAAAGGCATGAGCCTTTAAGGCTCACCGCGAGGTGTTACAGTTCCTGCAGGGGGAGGTGAGAAGCACCTCCACCCAGTACAGGCTTTGTTCCTGGCCACAGTGTGACAAAGGCACTCACCCCATGTGGCCAGAAACTCGTCTGGTTGTGGCACGCTGGCAGAAACTGGTCAGCTTAGGAGTCGGACTGGTATTCAGGTGGCATCTCTAATATGCCCTGTGGGTGTATTTTACAATAAAACCCACACTGGCATCAGTGTGCATTTATTGTGCTGAGAAGTTTGATACCAAACTTCCCAGATTTTGGTGTAGCCATTATGGAACTGTGGAGTTCGTAACTGACAGACTCTCAGGCCATATACTCTTTATGGGTGCCCTGCACTTACAATGTCTAAGGTTTTGCTTAGACACTATAGGGGCATAGTGCTCATGCACTTATGCCCTCACCTGTGGTATAGTTCACCCTGCCTTAGGGCTGTAAGGCCTGCTACAGGGGTGACTTACCTATGCCACAGGCAGTGAGAGGTGGGCATGGCACCCTGAGGGGAGTGCCATGTCGACTTATTCATTTTCTCCCCACCAGCACACACAAGCTGTGAGGCAGTGTGCATGTGCTGAGTGAGGGGTCCCCATGGTGGCATAATACATGCTGCAGCTCTTGGAGACCTTCCCTGGCCACAGGGCCCTGGTACCAGGGGTACCATTTACAAGTGACTTATCTGTGTGCCAGGGCTGTGCCATTTGTGGGAAGAAAGGTACAGTTTGGGGAAAGAACACTGGTGCTGGGGCCTGGTTAGCAGGGTCCCAACACACTTTAAATCATAACTGGCATTAACAAAACGCAAAAGGTTAGGCAGTAACCATGCCAAGGAAGGCATTTCCTTACACAGGCTATGTGCATATCATCAGGAAGACTTTCTACAGCTTCTATTCATAAACCCTGCACTCTCACCCTGGCGCAAACTGTTCCTCAAAAACATGTTTAACACAAATATCATTTGATCATGCAGACAAGCCATCTTATTTTGTCTCAAAGGATTGACAACACAGAACATGGCATGTGTAGCCAAATTTATATTAAAAGCAGAACTCCTTTTAAAGCATGTGTTAACAAACTCAGAAAAGTGAGGGAGACGTTCAGCTCAAGATTAAACAACCTCCTTCAATGTACTCTCTCGTTCAGCCTAGATGCAGAACATTAGTCAGCACGGCATGCGAGAGGCAGTTTTTAATTAATTGACAGAGTGTAGTTTAAACATTACCTATTCTAGATGTGAAATGCTTATATTTTACAATGCTGTATTAATAATATTATTCATTGAAACGTATTTTAAACATGGAAGAAATATTGCACACATATACTAATGTCATTTACAAGAAATAATTGTTTGCATTATGAATTGATCAAATATATTAATTAACACGTACGAAGATCGCATTTTATTAGAATCCATAAGTCTTAAGTTAGCTTGAGCTGAAGAACTAACTGTGCAACTCTTATATTAAAACATATTTTTCTGTTTCTCCAGTGTGCTGACTTGCAAAAGGCCATGACCCAGCATTTGTTCTTTTCTACGTTTTTGCATCATTAATGGTTTTTCCCATTCGCATGCTAGCTGCTTTAGTATAGAGTTATACACTTTGCAACAGAATATGGACACTTTCAAGGACTTTCGACCATGGAAAAGAGAACTTTTGACCCGAAGAGCGTGCCAAAGAATGAAGTAACCCCGGATGTGCCACCTACGAAAAACGTCAATTATGAAGACCAATCAAAATATTATAAACTATCTTAGGATGACAAATGCATTACTTAATGTATAATTTGATAGGTTACAGATACTGGGGAAAGTGACTGTCCAATACAATTTTGGGGGAAGGTATTGCAAAAAGTGGATAAAAACCCGTGACACAGAGGGTTCAGGAGATCTGGGTAGGGAATGATATCGATTGCATCCAGAAACTTTGTCACTCTGTTTGGTGACTTGAGACTTAATAAATTATCCTCACTCTTAGCTGCCCCATTACGCTTTCTTTCTTATGAGGGAAGTGTCCCCTGCCCTTAGACTAAGATAGACTGATGGTGATTCAACTGATGCCCTGAAGACGAAGTCTGAACCTGTATGCTGACCTATTCAGAGGAGGGTAAATATGCCTGATGCTATTGAAATTCGTCCCCTTGCTTTTTCTTTCTAGGTACCAACTGCTGTATTTTTGATTTATAGCCTTAGTTAGATGTTTTCTAAATTGATGTTCTAAATTGTTTTTGCATGAAGTCCAACATGCTAATGCTAATTAGTGGATAGGGTAGGACTCACATTGACTGACGTGACGAACATGACTGACATGGTGAAATGCTGAACTGCGTTGTATATGCTATTCAACTTATTTGATTTATGGCTTAACGTTTGTCATCTTCACATTGTCTAAATCCGATTATAATTGCCATATCGTGACTATGCTCTTTTGCTTCTTGGTTTTGAGATTAATACATCTGCTATTAGATTGTAATCAATAGGGAATAAAATTCACAATACTTCAATAAGGTGTGGTTATTCATGACTGAAAGGTCATGGTTGCGCCGACAGTTTTAACAAATGTCTAAACTGAAATATATTGTGGTGATATATGTTGATGACATTATTGACATATTGCTTGACATATTGATCAGTTACCTCGTCTTACGGTGTCTCACCACTGGGTCAAAAGATTCATCGGCCTAAAACGAGTCCTAATGTGTATAAATTAACATAGAAGGACGTGTTAGCATAATCATCACCCCTGATGAAAAAGCCAACCTTTAAAGGACTTCCATCCCCTTGGCTAGGGTCTGTTGTTTTACACTATGTGAGCTTGAAACACCATTGATTGTTTCTGGCCTACCAATTTTACCATTTATGTAAATTGATGATTGGACCAATTTTTATTAATTATGCAATAAAGGTTTATCGTCATCATGAATTGGAAAGGCGGCATGAAGGTCCGTGCAAAAGATTAGGAAACGAGGACAGCATACATACCAACATTTTAGAGGAGGAAAGCGGAAGATTCAAAAAAGAACAATCGTAAGAACGTATTTCCTCCCACTGATGATTTATATTGAAGCAGAGGCGATTTCAGGGAGGAGACTGTCAAAATAAAGCAATTTTGCCTTAAAAAATCGTGGGTTTCCTGCTTGAATAGTGTGTGGGTCAGAGAGAAGTATCATGAGTTTCCTGTTCTTTAACAGCAAAGGAAGGGTGGAAAATGCGCTAACTTCTTTTAAATATTTTTTTCCTACCATAAATGCCTTGTGCTGATGATAAACTGTTACTCAGCGTCCCACATTCAAGGTATTGAAATGTCTCCCAAAGGAGCACTGCAAACACAAAAAATCCACACGTAAATAAGCTAAAAGCGTGACAGGTATTGATCTGGAGCCCTTCAATAGTAATGTTCGCTCTCGAGATTCAGTAGTGTGCACATCGCGCTTAATGGAGCTACAGAGCTTTTGTCTCCCATCGTGGATAGTGTATACTGATGTGTACATTCAAGTCAGCCACGTTTTCGAGCTTCGTATAACTCATGCGCTTTTACCACAAGCAACATGGTTCCGTGGACGGGCATTATTGGGCAGCAGCAGCTAGGCAGGGGGCGTTTGTATTTTGCAGGTCTTGTGCCCTTAATAAACATGGCGTCCGCGGTGGCCATGTTACCTTGGGAAACTGGTTTCTCAACGTTACGAGAGATCATGCGAGGTACAATTATATGATACGATCTTTAAAACCTGGTATAAACTCAGACTGCAGCACGCATGCGCATTGGCATTTCCTGTCACGCCCTATCCTGGCGCATGCGTAGCCGGTGCTGTTTGTGGGCGGTGCAGAGCGTGCGGCGCGTCGGTTCCGCTTTCCGGGGGCGTCGGGGAGGAGGGAGTGGGGGATGGAGGGGCGAGGGCCGGAGGATAGAGTGGCTAGTCTGTGATCGGAGAGTCCTGAACCCGGAGCCTTACCAGTGGGACACCCAGCTGGGCCCCATCAGACCTGTCTCACCCTCTGTCCCCAGACAGTTCCGTAGCCGGTGCCCCCTCGGGACCTCTCTTTCCCTGGGGCCCCCCGGAACAGGACATGGCCGCCAACCTGCGGCGTGGAGGAGGTCTCATCGGGCTGATGAAGGACGCCCTGAACCCTCACCATCACCACCTAAACCCGGCCCAGCCGGGGGCCGTGGACAAGCGTACCGTGGAGAAGTGCTGGAAGCTTATGGACAAGGTGAGCTGAGGGGATAGCTAGCTGCCGTGGGCGCAGGCCCTGCTCGTGGTTTACAACCATACCAAGTGGTTGGGAGGGTAAGAGGACACAAAAGAAGTGCTAGAAGCTCGTGGAAATGGTGAAAAAACACACAGCGGACGCACTCCCACTATGGACCACTATATATGGCTAAAGGTTTTGACTGCGGTTAACAAAGGCATAGCTTAAGGAAAATGATAGTGGGTGGGGTTTAAAACCCAACTGGTGCAAACCGTAATAAGCCATCTAAGCACACGCAAAAAGTTTGGGGTGTCGGGAGGGGGTCAGAAACCAGAGGGAGTGGAGGGACACAAGCCATGGACGAGAGTAAAGGATTGCGAGAAGCCATACGAGTTCATGAACAATCAGAAGGTTGTGTCTAGTGCTTGTTCTGTGAATGTATGTAATCTTTGAGGCAGGGGTTTTACTTAACCGTCTTGAGTGTTAATGCATCTTGGGCAACTACATAGGCAGAGGGATGTTGGCAATACAAGGATACCCGGCAAGAACAGCATGCTCCCCATTCCGCGCAGATGAAATCCTTTCAACGAGAAATACATTTGACAAGTACTGGTAACTTGGGTTGCAACGTGGTAAGACCTGCCCTTCCTTGGGGTGGTTCCCAGCAGGTCATCTACAGGCCCTACTCAAGTATGAGTGCGATGGAGAAGTTCTGGACATAGTTGAACAAGTTGTGTGTGTTTGTTGGGTGCATAACAAGCTCGTAGAGAATGGTGATTTGGGTTTTGAAAGCACGCAGGGAAAGATGGTAACAGTTCCTCTGCCCCTCTTTGGTGTTGCTGCTGGCATGCAGCAGAATGTATGATGTCACCTGGGTTGTGAAGTAAGAATGGAACGGTAAGTATGTAACGGGGTTCTGAGGGAGGAAGGGGCCACTTCCCCGTTGCTGCAGAGTTCAGGACTAAAGGTGTCACACACACACTACTGAGAACTTGTCTTCACTACAAATTGGCGATGAGGATCTTTTGTTTTCTATGGAATGTCCAGAGTGGCTTGGGATGTGGGTACAATGGATTTTATGGATCCTGTTCAGACTATGATGAGTGAGAGTAAAAATGTGTGATTGTTTTGATTGACTCCTTTAGCCTGTGGGTAAAGGGCTGATGCAGTCATTGGATTTTCTATTTTTTTTAAGACGGTATTTTCTTACGATAAGGATTACCTAGAAGATTACTGAGTGATAATGGACCACAGTTCAAATCTGAGTGATGGAGTTTTTAAAGGGGAATGGAGTGATCCACTTTAATAAGTCAGTGTACCATCCCTCTGGAAATGCGCTGTGGAGCGTTTTAATTATGATTAAGGGAACTGTTAAACTAGCAAGTGTGTGACAAGAAGTGGGCAGTTGAGATTGAAATAATTTTGTCGGCTTCACGTCTTCTGTTATAGAGTTTAGCCCATTTGTATTAATGGAAGTAAAAAAAATCATACACAAAAGGCAATTTAGGATAGCTGGAGAAAGCGAGGAAGGTAGAATGGTCACTAGAGATGGTTAGGGAGAATATTTACAAGAACAACTTAAATGGTAAGCGCGGATGTAAGGAAGGGGGTGGGTCCAGGTCAGAAAAGTTGTCAAGGTGCTTAAAGGGGAGAGTGCTTATTCAAAGCTCTTGAGAGTTGGAGTGTTTACGGAATTCGGCAATATTGAGTGATGGCATGAGTCGTATGGTGAGACGCAGAGGGGAAGACAGCAAGGATTGTGATAGTGTTGTATGCCTCTTCTCCAATAATTTGTTCAAGGACATGAAATGTCTGTTGCCGTAAAGATATTTATTGCTGCATACATACAAGAGCCCACAAAGACCAACACCAGTACTCTGGAGGTCATAAGTCAACTGCTGTAATAGCCAAGCTGAACCGCTAAATCATAACAATCCTTAAGGGCTGGCAGAGCCAGTTTCAAAACACAGCTTGTATAAACACAAGTTCTTATAGAACCTAATGGCAGGTGCATACCCTAACAACTAAAAGCACGCACTGTGTTTAAAGAGCCAGTTTCAAAACACAGCTTGTATAAACACAAGTTCTTATAGAACCTAATGGCACGTGCATAACCTAACAACTAAAAGCACGCACTGTGTTTAACCATTTATTAGCACAGGTATATACAACAGAGAGGCAGCTGTCTGTTATTTGAAAATGATTAGTTGTGGGAAGATGAGAATGTGGAAGGTTGTGAAATGGATCAAACAAGGTTTGGGAAGGTTACTGGCGGAGAATACCTTTCTGACATAGGAGAGAAACTCTAGGTTCAGTGGGGGGGGGGTGGGGGAATCTAAGGTTGGGGAAGAACTAGCAGACTGGTAGGGCCATTTGTACTCCAGCAAAGTTGAAAGATTTTATGTTGAATTAGTTTTCAAATTTCTTTTGGAAATTCTGTGGAGAAATAGGGTTGCTTTATCAATCTCTACTGTAACAAAAAAATGTATTTGTTTATTTGCTATGTAAATTTCATATTAGGAATGTTTGAAAATGGTTGTTTTATAATTATTTTAAATTGGTTAGTTATTTAGTTTTGTGTGTGTATGAAGAGGGAGGTGTGTGGCGCTGCTTCTTGCATGCGGCAGAGTGTATAATGTAATTTAGGTTGTGAGGTAAGAATGGCATGTTAAATATTTACAGGGGGTTCTGAGAGAGGCGGTTAGAGTAGGATTATTAGGGGGAAGGTGCTACTTCCCTGCTGCAGCAGAGTTGATGAATAAAGATGATGCTACACAAACACTACTGAGTACTTGTCTTCACTAAACCCTCCACAGTTGCATCTTTAAGAGGAGAAGTTCATGGACTGGTCGATGGCTGCACATTACAAATCCTAGAGAGAAGGATGACTCCCCCCTTTCCCCAAGGCCATATTCCTAGAATTGGAAAGGAAGATTGGGGAGAAGTTCTTCAAGCTTTTACACAAGGCGAGGACTTGGTATATTATATGCTCTTGATAGAAGAAATTTGAGAGGAAATGATTTGCTCCTTTGGAGAGAAGGGGTACTGATCTTTGGAAAAGTGCTGACAACTTGCGGGCAAGGTTGAATGTAGACTAATAATACATTCTTTTTGGAATGGAGAAGTACTTGGTGGAGAATGGCAGGCCTCAAACAAGTTGCAGCCTTAGCACGAGGGAAGAGGCAGTTGAGAAGTACTGAAATGTCATAACAAGGGAAGAGTTAAGACCAGCACCACGGGCAGGAAGGTTCTCAGTATCAAAGTTAGAGGAGCTAGGGCAGTGGTCTCCAAACTTATTTATGCCGTGCCTCCCCCCCCCCCCCCCCCACCCCAGTTGGAAAATAAAAATCAATGTGCCCCCACACAGAACTTTTCACAATTATTTTATAAAGATGGCAATGTTTAAATATGTCTAGACCTATTTAAGCATTGCAGTTTAGTACTGTTACCTTTTTAAAAATGCAAAAATATGCTTCTGCTTAAAACAAAGGCCTGCTATCTGTATAATGCTGCTTTTGGCTAGTCTGGCGCCCCCCCCAAATCACTTGAGGCACCCCTAGAGTTTGAAGACTACTGAGCTAGGGAGTGGGAGTGGAGGTGGTGCAGGGCCAGCATTTTGTGTGTGTTCGTGTGTGGGAGGGAAAGGGGGCGTGAAGTACTGAAATCTCGTGGTCATACAGCCTGAGATCAGATAATCCATAAGTATTTAAGCACCCCAAATAGTATTAAAACTGATACAGAAACTCTGCGTAGACTATGCTCCCATCATCCCACATGTGAAATGGCTCAAAAATAGCATAATTATTAGTCTGCCCATTGTGAGTCTGAATGCCGTAAGTCACAGCTGGTTGTTTTTGAGCACCCCCTTCCTAAATAGAACACACTGTAGCATAAACATACAGTCAGTGATCAATGTCAAGATAAGGTCAGGATCAGAAAGAATTCAACATTATTGTATTTCCAATATTTTTAGAAAGAGGAAGAAATATTGAAACAAAGAATACCTCCAGAAATCGTTAGGAAGAAAACAGTGCTATGTCAGAGTTTGAAGCATGACATTGATTAGTACATAAAACATGTCTGTGCGGATCAAAACCACACAACAAGTAGGAGATGTATGTACACTGGAGAAGGGGTATAGACCCATTCATTGTAACCTCGGCATATGGAATGGACTAGAGTATATTTGTGCAAAGCTCATGACAAAAATAACTGGGTATGGGACCAGAATAGGAGTGGGGTGATGCACATTTGAGAACTGCAGATTAGACGCCCTGATGAGGTTGTCCACAACCATAGCACAGGAAAAATAATGGGGGAGGGTGTTCGGGCTCATGGACACATTGAGGGGAGTCTCTGGGTGTCAAGGGACAGGTAAACCTCTGAGAAGAGTACAGTCGGTGAGTGGCACAATTATATAAGGCAATAGTGCAGAAGTGCCAGAAACTCATGGACTAGATGTAGGGAAGTGACTAGAGAGAAGCACAGACCTGTGGATAAGGAAATATGGGGGTCGAGGACAGAAGGTACAGGATTCGCAGGTAAGACAGCTGTTCTCTACCGGTGTGCTTTAAGGTACATTTCTTCTACCATGGTGCAGGCGAGTTTTCCGTAATATTTGGAACTCTAAGTTGAACCCGTCATGAGAATAGGGCAGGTAACAGCTGCTGACTTACAAAAGACTCTTGAGGTTCCCATAGGATGTGCACCTATATTACTGGTGGCTACCCATATTTTACAAGGCAATTGGCTGGTAACCTCTAAAGGCACATCTTTGTTGCTTTAACGTATCCACAATATGTGAAAAACCCCAAACTAAAGACAACAAATGCATATCAAAATTAAATGCCCAAATTATTTAAAATATTCAAGAGTTTTGTGACTATGCACGGATAATGAAAAGTAAAAAAAATGGTAAGCATGGGTAACTTGGAGCTGCCGACCTACGATCTTAAACACCCCATTGAAAAATCTATGTTCATCACAAAACATTTTTGAACCAAAGGAAAAGTGACATAACGAAAGAATCTAGCACACAGTGGTTGCATGAAAAGGGCTTATTCACTTAAGAAAACTAATACAGGAACACATTTAAGAAAGATAGTGGGCATTAGGACCACTGATGATTGTATGTTCTAGATTTCAAAGTTGAGTACAGGTGATACTGACTGAAGAGATTATGAGATGGGAGATCATCTCCTAGATCTGAATGAAGTTTCTACCATGTGAGAGTGCCTGTTCCCCCTTTGCCCTGCAGGCTTGTAATAATACGAGTTCTGTTTTTGGTGTAGCTTACAGTGCTTGTCAGTGTAATAAACAAGCAATTGAACAATGGTCCTACAGTGGGGAGTAAAACCCTTGTCTTCCTGGTAAACCATTTTTAAACAATCTTCAAACATGTGCAAATGTTGTCAACAATTCATATTTTATTATATAGTAGGTGCATATTTCTTTACTAAAAAAAGTCATTCTTATATTTTGAATTTAATCCTTACTGTGCTCCTATAGTGACGGCGCAGTGAAAGTGAATGTAGTGAAAAACGGTTGTGCAAATGTGCTCTGTACATTATATACAAGATGTGGTTAAAACATAACAAGAAATCTCAGAGATGTAAGCAGGCATCCTTTGTTATGAAAAACAAACCAAATGGAGGTTTACAAGGAGAGGAGAGACTAACGGGGTCTGAAGTCAGTGGAGGGTGAGATGATTAAACAATCACCCTGAGACAGAATACAATGACTGACTGGTGCTAACTATAGCAAACAGTCCTGATGATGACCCTGGATAGACTGATCTACATAAATGGGGTCAAAACGTTGACATTTTGATAGTGTGGATTTTTCTTGAGAGGCTAAAAAGTGACTTCTGGACCTCTGGAGTAATATAAGTCCGCTTATAGAAGATCGCAGAAAATGTATGTTTTAACCACATCTTGTATATAATGTACAGAGCACATTTGCACAATTGTTTTTCACTATATTCACTTTCACTGTGCCATCTTTATAGGAGCACCGTAAGAATTGAATTAAAAATATAAGAATGATGTTTTTTTAGTAAAGAAATATGCACCTACTATATAATAAAATATGAATTGTTGACAATGTGCACATTTTGAAGATTGTTTAAAAATTGTTTACCAGGAAGACCAGGGTTTTCCCCGTAGGACCATTGTTCAATTGCTTATTTAACTACCCATGTTCTAGGGTTAGGGGGTGTGCCTCCTTTTCCCTTCAGTGTAATAGACATTCGCAGATCTGCGTTTCTTCACAGTCTCCTAATAGTCACGTTTCCATTCAACATCAGTGATGTCTCTGAAAGGTTCTATAGAAGGAGAGTGACTCAAAGATGTATAACTCCCCCCCCCCCCCCCCCCCAAACTAAACTTTTATGTGCAGGAGGATAACCTTATCTTTCCCAGGTAGCTCAGTGCCCACTTTGAGTGTTAAGGGCTGGGATGAGAGGTTTAATATGAGTTAGGCTTCGATGTATGGATGGCATAGAAGCTGGTTCGTTTTGTTGTGCCTTGAGTGTGTTTGGCAGTCAGGGAAAATGAAGGACCGAATGCTGAATTAATACCAGCTGTTGTTGTTTACTCTGTGCCGATTCAAGTACATATTTAATTTTTCTCAGTATCGGTCTTCAAGCAGAGACCAACATTATGTAAACCAGTCAGGCTTCTGGTTCCTTGGAAACTGAACTGGGGCAGTGAGTGGCACAGTAGGCGACTTATTTCACTGTGGAGGGTCTAGCATAAATCTTAAATTGATATCTTATTGTCCCTTTTTGTTATCAGTAATGGTCATCCGAGCTTACTTTAGGACAGTGTAGGCTGGCAAAGGGTTACCTTGGTAGTTGGAGCAAGACATACTGGCACGAAGAACCTAAAGCAGCTTTCGTAGTACTAAAGGAGACCAGAATGTTTTCGGCAACATTGGTTCTCGGTCAACCGTTTTCTTTTGGATTACTTCTTTGTTAGGGGGAAATGGAGGACCCGGTATCCCTTATATAATTCTGGTGATAAACTTACCATGTCATCATTTTCCGTCATTGTGAAAACAAGGGAAGTTACATGATCTAACAGACCTCATGTGTAGTTTATGTAAGTGGGAGAACACGCAGACCATATTGTGTCACGGGGCCCAAATGTGACAGTTTCCCTGGGGGCTTGATCTCTGAAAATACAATTTCGAGGCTACTTATTTAGTGGAAAACCAGTGGAGTTAAGAAATTTACGGTACTGGGCAAATGGTGATAATTTTGAGCCTCCTGCACTCAAATTATTCTTAAGAAGCCAAATGATTTAGGGGTATCAAGCCACACGTGGTCTGAGTCGTCCATGTTGTGGCCATGATGATATCTGGTATGGGTTGGAAGCCCACATGGGCAAGTGGTGGCCCTTCTGCTGAGGGTGGGAAGAGGCGCAACCTGCGAGGATTTGTTCCCGATGTGAGATTTTGTATGCCACAGACTGAGGGCCTCTCAGGCCTGATAAAGGGCACAAGGAATGGTGAAGGAAGAGGGAGGCCTTCCCATGGTAAAATAGGACTAAACCAGGGGCAGACTTAAAACAGTTTATTGGAAAGGTTTTGGTAGAGTACAGTCAAGACGAGGGTATGGAAAGGTCTTGATTTCTAATTTTGCTGACGGCTGTGTTGCGGCAAGGCAAGGCTAGGGATATTAGGTGGCACCATCAGAGAAGTGGAAAGAAGTAGTTTTCTGAAGCGCATTGAGCAATGCACCTTGTAAATCGTAAAGGAAAAAAGCACCTTTTTAGTAAACTGAACTTTCTTGCAACTGTGTAGTTGCAAAACCTTGACCAAGATACTGTATTTGTACTTTTCCTACGGCAGCAAATTTGACCAGATTTAAGTCTCTCCCTGAGGGTGCTCCCTAATCCCCTAGTGCCCCTGTACACCTGACCTTTCTTAAATACTTCCGCCCATCACAGGATGTCTGGTACTTGCCCACGCCTGGTGTTTCCTGTCTCTGCACCTTAGAAGTGGCCTCTCATGCTTCCTTGAACGCGGGTCGCTGTTTCTTCCCTTCCATTCTCATGACAATACATTCTTTTTTTTTTTTTTCTTCTGAATGTGCTTGCAGCCTCGATTCTAGGTACCTCGCTAAATGTATAACTTCTGGTGCATCATCAACTCAGCCTTTATCTCTCAGTTGGTTTCCCCACACGCCCGTTTCTGAACTGTCTAAGTTTATGGTCTAACCTTCCAAACCAGCTTTGTCACATCTCGTCCTTTGTTTAGCTCGTGATGGTTTACGCTCCCGGTTGTTGATCCGCATTTTGCTAATTCCTGAACACCGCTTTTTTAATTTTTTTATTTGCTCGTTTTCTGATTCTTGGGACAGCACTAATTTCCCTTTAGCATCGTGGCGTGCCACCCAGAGCGCCAGGTGTCTCTTGTTAAGTCCTCTTCAATTTCTGTGGCTCCTTCTTTTTTTTTTTTTTTTTTTTTTTTTTTTTTTTTCTGTAATCTGGACCACGCCTCTCCCAGTATCTTCACTGACCTGAGTTTATATCCGAAGCCCCTTGGTTAAGATTTATTTGAAAAAGAACACCAACTCTTATTCTATCAGGCTCACTTCTGAAGGGTAATTCAAGATCGCTGTATGAAGGCCACTCCTCTTACTTCCTTCAAGGGATCCTCAAAAGCTGCTCAGTGTGCTCTGGCGGTTGCAGTTACTGGTGTTAAGAATCGACCAGAGGAGGATTTAAGCCATGTGAACAGGCAGCTGCATTAGTTTCGCCTTAATGCGTCTTTGATGTCCATTGACTCATCTTGTTCCATTGTTCAGGGGGGAATAATTTGAGCTCCAACTGAAAAGTTCCTTAGTATTAGTCAGTAGCCGGACTTGTATGAGGCATAGGGTTACTGGGCCTTAAAATATGCACATGACAACACTTTACATCCCACCCTCTTCACACCAACAGATGAGGATGCCTCAACCTTGCACTAAGGCTTTTCCTGTCGCCCAGGATATGTTGTTCATTATTGTACTTTATCAGAGGTTTCTTCTGTTCATTTAATATTCATTTTCGCTACCAAAAACCTACTTTCGTTGTTGGTTTTTTTATGCAGGCTATGTTAAATGGTATTTGCAGCACTTCAACAGTTTTATTTCCTGTACTTCGAAAACTGATTACAGTAGTACAGTGTACTAATTGTATCAGGCAGTTTTCCTTCCTCTTAAAAAGTATTGCATTTCCTCTACTTGGTGCCACAGTAGCGCCCACTTCGTCTGTTCTGCAATAGTCTTTGCAGGTTCCCATCTTTGTTGTTTTTTTTGTTTTGTCTCATAACCTTTCGTCTGGCACCCACTTCTTCAACATCTTTCCTTGTGCCCTTTTTGGGACAACTGAATCCTGCCTTCTGTGATGGTTTCTACAATGTTTATGGTCATCTTACCCAACTTTTCAAAACTGGCATGTGTTCCTGGGCACTGAAGCCTATACTGGCCAAGGCTATTCCCCCTCACTCTGTGCGCAACCTGAAAATGTCACTTTACCTGTTGCATTACCACTCGCTTTACATAACCTCCTTTAGTTTAATTTTTAAGCTCCCTTTATTCAGTTTTCCCAGGAAATGATAACCATACTTGTGACCTAGAAAATGTTCTGTCGCACATAACGTTGTGGCGAGAGCATCATTTGCATCCTGTGAATTACATATTTTGTTCTGCATTCCTGCGCTTGGAAGTTGCTGTTGTGGGACGGTTGACTTTACAGAGCAGTTGGTGCCGGTTGATACTGTTGTTTGGTGAATTTACAACGGATTCATTGTTGTTAGGTTCGCTGACTTTGGTGTACCTTTTGGAGTGGAAGTTTGGGCTTTGGGAGCTTGTTTCCAATTGTGTTCAGTGAATGTAAGGGCTTTTAGGCGCCGTGGGACTCGTAATAACATGTGAATAAAATGAACCCCTTTCAACTTTCCTCAGCCATATTAACCATACCTTGTTGCCCCAGTGGGGGTGCAGCTCTCGGAATAACGTTTTTTGTAACCCATTTTCTTGATAGTTGGCTTTTTAGGTCGAGCACAGCACAGTTTGCAAAATACCTATTGTGGGGTTACCTGAGTTTATAGCCTGCTCGTTGCAGTACCACTGGTTGGGTTTGTCACTTGAATTTTCTTGCTTCCTATTTGATGGCCTTTTACGTGGCAGCTTGTCAGTCTTGTGTTTGTCCCTTCCTCTGGAGCAAAGCCTCTTTACCACCTCTCTGCCTGTCTTTTATACATTTTGCTGCTGACTTTCAGCAAACTACTTTTCTTTTAGTTAGGTGCTCCATGTGAATACATGAGTTTTCCATCTGTCGCCCTCCTGTGCTTCTCTGTGTCCCGTATTACTCTAACTTTTGTTTCTCTTCCCTCCGCTCTGTTGCTCTTTACCCACGTGCTACTCTTTTGCCCCTCTGCTGCTCTGGCTCCACCTTGCCCCAGCCCACAATTTACGTCCGTAGGCACGCACAGGCGCTTGCTTACAAAATAATGCAACCTCGTAATCACACCTCCCCCTGCCCCCCACTTTTTGATTTTTTTTTTTTATCTTTTTTATTTTATTTTTTTACTTTTTTTAACAGCATCGCCAAAAACATTAGTAAAGGCCCAAATGAGAGACTTATATGGCTGTGCCCGAATATGTTTAATATAGTTCTCCTTCGGGGTAGGATCCTATTTTAGATTTTATTGAAGCAGCCACCAGTAATTTGTGCTTGGAGCACCAAAAATGTCTCGTCTGGGTAGAAAAAAAGCTTTGTGAATGTTTTCTGAATTGTGCAGTTAAGGAAGTGAGGCTGTCTGCGTCCTGTAGATGGATACGAACTATGTAGTTTGCACTGCAGGTTTTTTGCGATCTGATGTTCATTACACTGTTTCTGAAGTCAAAATAATGGCCAAAGTCTGCTCAACCTGTTCATTGAGTTGTTGCTTACTGTTTGTAGCGCCGTCCCACCGGGACGCTACCAGGGTGTTTACCCTTAACAGATGAGGAATGAGGTGGGACCAGAAGTGCATAAGTTCGTAGTAAAGGTTGAGCTTTGGTGAACATGTTAGAACGCGCAGAAATGTTATCGCAGCCAGTAAGCATCATGACGTCTGAGAATCCATTAAAGGAATCGGGAAGCAGTTAAATGCAACATCTTAAGAAAACAGGTACTGGAAAAAAATAGGGTAGTGTTGGTGGTAATGGTTAAAAAACCAGTTGAGACATGTTAATGAGTGATTGAAGCATCCTTGAACACAGGCTATGCAGGTCTCTGGGCAGAACATGTAAGCTTGATAGGGGTGAAAGACCATGCGTTTATCATACAGAGGTAGTAAGTAATTTCTAAATTTTCAGCTATGTCATAACTATCAGGTGCTTGATGGAGGTGAAAGACCATCGTGCTACATCTTTAGTAGGGCAGTTTCCGAATGCCTATGCCCTTGGAATTAAGCAACCCTCCAAATTCCTTTGATTTTTGGATGTTTTTTTCTTTTTTTTAATTCTTTGCTTTCCTTCATATCGTTGCACATAACCATGTGATGAGGTTATTTGTGTACTGGCATATACTTGAAACTAGTCTGGTTGTAGCACTTCAATGTTTCCAGATATGGCACTCAGCCGAGTTGAGTGATGGTACTTTGCCAGCTTCATTGAATTGGGATCCAATCATTGTGCTAATTCATCCGGATTATAAACAGAGCTCATAGAAGATCTATAAAACCAATTTATGTTTAACAACAATCTCAAGTATTTTTTTGTTTTTTTAATACATACTCTTTATTGGTTTATTAGCATAATGACATCCATACATCTGATATATGATAAAACAGTTAATTGAACCTCCTCCCTCCCGCACGGTACCCACCAATACTTGGAATGTTTCACTTAGACACTTAGAAATAATAAGTCTCTGTGAGAGTATTAAAGTATGGGTTCATGTCTCAAGGAGAGACAGTCAGATGTGTTGTAGGCATCCCCAGGACGTGGGCACGGTACATACCAAGTGTAACCAGGTGACTGCCTTTCCAAATACCACACACATGAGAACTTCATTGGGGCTACTCCAATAGATCTACACTCTGCAGAGACCTAGTATCTGGTGCCTTGAGCAAGTCCGCCAACATTGCAGTCCAACCCATAGGTCATCATCCAATTTTTTTGTATTCTTCCTACACTTATGCATATGCCGATCCTACGTCACTGCCCTCTCCACCATATCTTTCACCCACAATCGCACCTGAGGGGGAGATGGAGAGAGCCAGAGTATAGCTACTCTTCATTTTGCAAGGGCCAACCGCAGTATCAGGAATTTCCTGCTTAGGACTTTTTTTTTTTTTCCCTATTTTGAGCAATCCCAAAAGGGATTTTTCAGGACTCTGTGGGACAACCCACCCTGTGGCAGTGTTCAGTCTGTCCGTTACTGATTGGGGGGAGGTTTGTCTCTGGGAATGAGGGCCAAATGTCACGAGTTGTTGCTGCCATCTTAGCAAACTGTAAAAAAAAAAAAAAAAAAAAAACTGCCCTTGACCCAGCTGGAAAGATTCCATTGCGTCTTGCATCGTTATGATACCATTATTTGGGTACATATCCCCAAGTGTATTGCAGCCCCCCAACCATCATCTGTTCATCGCCGTTGTCCTTGTTATCTAATGATATGGCTGAAGATTCCATATGGGATTTTCTGGCGCATAAGGGGTACGTCTGATCATTCTCTTAGCCCATACATACCTCACTAACTGCATAAGGTGCTGTCATGGGGACTCTCGCCCCCAACATTAATAACTCTGGAAAAGCATGGTCCCTATAAGTATTACAAAGCAGATGTTTTCCCAGTCGCCCCCCCCTCGTCAAACCAATGTAGTGCGTGCTCCAGCTGGGTTGCTAGATAGTAGGGTTCCACACCATGGTGGTAACTGTTGAACTCCCCTCGACCCCAAGGCCGTTTAAGGGTGGCCAGTTGCACTCGTTTCCTCAATAGTTCAAACAGCAGATTATTAAGTTCTGGAAAATATCTCTTGGAAATTTCAAATATCGCACCCTGGAAGGCATACAGGCAGCGGGACTGGACTGCCATTTAAATTTAGCCACCTTAACAGTTAAGGACAACCATAGTGTGTTCCAGAATTTAAAAGAGGGCCGATGGCTGTCAAGGGTTTGACCTGTATTAAGGGACAAGAATGCGTCCACCTGTCAAGCAATCCTTATATCTAAATATCAGGCGCTCTTGGTCTCTCACAGAAGTAGTAGACACTGGAGCTGACACTCATGGGCCTCCCCCAAAGCCTGGACTTGGTAGATTTACATAGCGTCCAGAGAACACCCCAAACTCCTTCAGGGCCACCAGCAGGATTGAGATGGGGTACTCCGGCTGTTGTTGATATAACAGGGCATCATCTGTGTAAAGAGATCACATGGGTGGCCCCTCCCACTGCTATTCCCCAGCCAAGCATCACCGATGGCAGCCTGTTTGCCAGCAGTTCAGCCTCTAGTTCAAGCAGCAGTAAGGATAAAGGACACCCCTGTCTGGTCCCCCTTCTAAGGTGGAACCCCAGTGAAACCGTTCTACCTACTCTAACTCTCACAACTGGGTCCCTATAAAGTAGCTGCACCCATTTAATAAACACCACCCCCACTCTCACATGCCACAAATCCAGTCAGAGACATTCCCAGGAGAGGGAATCAAAGGCCTGCTCAACGTCCAGCAGAGCCAGGGCGCATGGCTCCTCCTCTATCTCAGGAGCATGTAGCACCAATGCAAACTGGTGTAAATTACACAGGGTATTCCTTCGGGGGGAAAAAGCTGCAGTGGTCCTCGTGCACTAATACCCACATGTGTCTAAGCATCCTCGTGGCCAGTAGTTAACTGAGTATTTTTGCATCCATTTTCAGCATAGAGAGGGGATGATACGAGGTGACTTACGTAGGATCTCAATCAGTTTTAGGCACCATAACTACAATCAAAGGTGGTTGTTATAGATAAGTACAGTGCACCCGTTGCGTGTGCCATGCCACCTTTTGCTTAAGTGCGCAAGAATGTGTTTTGTGGCAGCATGTCCCCAATTTTAAGTTATTACATGAATGGAACCCCCCCCCACCCCCCCCCCACCCCCAATCTCTGTGCACCCTTTTACCTGTCCTCTTTTTAAACCAACCCTCCCCCATCCAGCTTTTGCATACTCCCACCTATATCTCTCAATCCGCTTGCGTTTACAGTCATGCCCTCCAGCTAGCCATGGTATTCGTGGGCAGCCATCTACAAATGTTTTCCATTGTTTAAAAAAAAAAACTGTCACTGTTGGGCAGCCATACATACAATATACCAATTTAAGAAATCACTTTAAAAGATCGGCACCCCGGATGCATGTGCGTTGCGGATGGCCATCTTCGACTAGCTTTTCTTAAAGTTTAACAACTTACTTTTAAAGATAGCCTTCATTGATGAATATGCGTCTCAGGTAGCATTCTTTTAATGTATTATGTAATAAGCAACAAACTCATTTCAAAGCTGGCAGCTGCGGATGCACTAGTGTTCACTGAGGCCAGGTATTTGCTAATGTTTTTTTTTTTTCCCTCTCCTGTGGCCATATAAGCATGCAGCAAATCTACATATGTTCCAAACTTAGAGGAGCAAACATATTTTACTGAATGCACTTTGACAAAGCAATTCCAATGTATAACATTCACCACTCGTTGGAAATAAATGTATAACCCTATTTTCTCTAGGATTTGTTTGAAAGAAAAAAACATTCAAATAGTCTTATCGAGCCCACTCTTTTAATTTCGTCTTTCCTCTTTGATGTTTCCTTTTTTCTTTGAAGTGATCAAAGGACGAGTGAAAACCCTTTCATCTGTCTAGGGCAGAGGTGTTCAAACTTTTTAATTCTGACACCCACCCCTCAAAAAAAAAAATTGTGCCACCTCCTAATTTTTTTCACATGTTTAAAAATGTCTACACTGAATTAGACATTGCAGTTACTTTCTGTTACTGTTTGTCACAATGTATTTCATTGCATTTTTAAAACATGCTATTCTGGTCAGGCAGGCCTTACTAATGTCTTAAAACAGTGGTTTTCAAACTGTTCAAAGCTGCGCCCCCAGTGGGGAAAAAATAAATCATCGGGGCCCCCTCCGATGTTTTTATAATTATCCTAATAAGTTGGCAATATTTAAATATGTCTAGACTTATTTAAATATTATAGTCAAGTTCTGTTACCTTTTTTTAAAAGTGAAATTACCATTGTTTTTTTTTTTTTGTTGTTGTTTTTTTTTTTACTTAATAGTGCTTTGTTTTATCAGCATAATCCTTCTTTTGGCCAGAGCGTGGAGGCCCCCTAATTTGAAGACCCCTGGACTCTAAAAGTTTCCACAGTGTAATTATTACAAGTCGGTGGTGGGTTTTGAAGAGTACTTGGAGCCCCTTCTCTTCTGACACATTTGGCTTGGGTATAAATGACAAAACATGTTAGCGATGGCCAATTACAGAGCAGTTTACTGCTGTTCATTTTTTCAGCTTAAAACAAATCCGTGTTATTAGCAAAATGCATCTTTATGCCAGAGCCTGGTGCCACTCTGGGATCACTTGAGCCTCCCCCCCCCCCCCTTACAGTTTGAAGATCCCTGATGTAGGGGGGCCAAGATCACAAACTTTACGAAATCCAGCAGTTTATTTGGAAACTAAAAAATTAAGTAACCTTGAATGGTGATTCAAGGCTTCTTCGTTTTTTAGTTTCTAGTACATAACATCTTGTATTCAGTCCTTGACTTCACAGCATCCGACTATCTAAATCTGCAAAATTCACAGTGGGAGATGAGAAAGGGCTGTTGAATGTTTATTGTTTTTGGGGTGCGCCAACGCCCCATTCTGTTACTGCACAATCTGTAACAAAACAGATTCTTGGACATTATGAAGCTATTTTGCTACATAGATTGGTATGACAAAAAAAAAAAAATCGTTCTAAAAAGTGTGTTTGAAGTTCAGAAGTCTAAGTTATTACAAGAGAATGAGTTCTAGTTTTAACGGGGAATGCTTACAACAATATTGTACTTTTTTTTTTTTTTTCTTTTTTTTCCACACATAACCTAGCCATGCTGTACTTTCAAGATATCCAAGAAAATGTGCATACAATTTAAATGGAGCAATATATGTAGTCGGTGATTGTTGTCAAAATATGGCTTTGTCGCTCATGAACGTCCCATGGGAAGAAGACAAAATCTTAAGAGAGCCTGTGTGACAAATACAGCAGGAGGAACCTTGGAATTTCAAGGTGGCATGTATTGAATAGAAGGTGGAAGCAGAGGACTGTGAGATGTGGCTTGAAACAAATTGTTGCCAGAGCTGGCATTTCTGGTTACAGCATTGGAATGAATACTTTAGGGTAACAGTCAGTATTTTTTTGACAGGCCTTAAAATCGAAAATATTACCAGACATGCAGGTCTAGTGATTTGAATTATGTACTCGCCCCAACTGTAATGCTCTTGACCCATACACTGGTCTCAATTTGTGTGATCAGGAGACACAGGGGATCCACCAAGCGGGCAAGATGGTACACCAAGAATCCGCAGAACATCAAATTGCCACTGTACACTACTGAAAAGCTGGCGCACACTCAAGGACACCTCAGACAGGATTACCTTCAGGACCTCCCTCATCCTCTCTCACTGGCTACTGAGAGAGACCAAGAGAAAAGCCCTAACTGACTGCATAGAGCTCAGTTCCAGCCACTGCAAAGAACTCTTCAACATTGGCAGAGTTCGCCAGTCTCACAGCCACAGAAAACGGCATCACCCTCTCCCAAGAACTATGTGACAGACTCTCTAACTTTTTCCAAAACAAGATCACCACCATCTATAGGAAAGTCTAACCACAGCCCCACTCCTCAGACTTCCTCCTCCTTCATGAACTCCCCAAAATAAACACAGACCACTGACTTACCCAATGGGACCAGCTCACCCCCAGGGCACCAACACCATCAGGAACTCTAGAGGAGCAGCAGTTCTGATCCTCCCCAACCTCTCAGCTGCCTTTTATGCCATATCTCATCACAACTTGATCAGAAGACTGCATCACACGGGTATCCAAGGAAATGCTGCAAGTGAATTCCCTCCTTCCTCACTGGAAGAACTCAGAAAGTCTGCCTACCTCCATTTACCTCCTGAACCCAAGGACATCAAACGCGATGTCCCTTAAGGATCAACCACACACTCTTCAACACCTACATGACCCCCTTGGTCAACCTAGTCAGATCCAACAGACTAAACATTATATCCTACGCAGCGACACCCAGCTTATCCTCTTGCTCTCAGTAGATCCAACAAACACAAGAACCAACTTTCACAGGTGCGTAATGAACGTCGACAACTACTGGAAGCTCAGCGTAGACAAAACCGAACACCACACCTTGTAACTACTCCTGGTGGCCCTCGGAACTAGGACCATCAACCAAGTCGACCGACCATGCCAGAAACCTCAGCATAATCCTGGACGGCAAATTGACCATGAAGTCCCAGACCAACACTGTTGCCTCTGCCTGCTTTCGAACCCTTCACATGTTATGAAAAGTCTTCAAGTGGCTCTCCCTTAACTCCAGAGGCACCGTCACACAGGCCCTAGTCACCAGCTGATTAGACTATGGCAGTGCACTCTGTTGGGATCACCACACAACTTCCGCAGAATCCAGACCATACAGAACTCTGCTGCCAGGCTCATCATCGAACTCCTCAGATGGACCCACATCAACCCTCACCGCAGAAAACTCCACTAGCTCCCTGTACAAAAGAGATGGCAATTAAAGCTGGTGGTCCACACCTACAAATCGCTGCACAACCAAGGACCAACCTACATCAGCCATTGCCTGAACTTCTCCACCCTACCAGACAACTATGCTCTGCATCCCTTTCGCTCACCTGCTAAAGTATAAGCAGAACGGCAAACCTCTGGAATGACCTCCCTCCACACATGTGGACCTCCACCTCTGAACTGGAATTCCAGAGAGCACTCAAGACCTGGCTGTTCGACTGAGTCACCTGAACCATTATGACGTTCAAGTGCCTGGATACTCCCTCTGGTGATTAGGTGCTCTCTATTAATCCACTTGATTGGGCTATAGGTACATATTTTATTTCACCAAATTGTCTTTATCTTCATTGTCCTTTATGAGAGCAACTTCAAATATGAGAGTTCAGCATTTTTCTCCATGTATAATAGGAATCCAGCTCACATAGAGGGTAAACGTGACCCCTGACTTGCCTCTTAGTTTAACTATTGCATTGTCATTGTTTGGTTTCAGGAATGTTTCTCAGTTCATGTTTAAAAACTCACTTTTAATAAATATATTACTATAGTATGATGTGGTACTGCACTGTCATTTACAGACAGCAAATTTTCCATTGAATGGCCGTAAACCTTTCTACTGACAAAACTATCCCGCATTCAAACAATAATCTGTCAAAATATGAGTTTCAGCACAATTATTTATCACTTGAACATTACCAAGTAATGCTATGATTACTTTTGTACCATTTTAATCTTTGGTTACATCACCCCTCAGAATTAGAAAAAAGCTATTCAAATGTGTTAGAAGAAAAACGACATCCTACAGTCTTTCATTTCACACTAGCTCTACCCACCAAGATAGTCAGATAATTCATGTTGCAATATTAGCTAAATTTAAATTGGGAGAAAGCAAAGTAAATGCCAATCTCCAGTATAAATTAATCAGCAATTTATAAGAAGTGTGACAAGATAAAAACATTTTTTTTTTAAAGACCTCTCCATTGCTCATTCGGTTTCTGAATGAACAGAGCAAGTCTTTCCGGAACTGGTCGTATGATTAAAAATAGCTTATCCTGAATCTAACTCACTATAGCAAGTGGGCAAGTAGATTTCCTGGGCGGATAATTCCTTGCATGCTTTGAGCACTCACAAAGGTTTGAAACTAACTTGTTGGCATTTTTAAGTCTCGCCTGGGATTGGCCTTGCTCTGTGGCTTGTAAGAAGTTTCCTATACTGATAGGAAGCTCAGAGCCACCCGCATTGCTTGCTGTTGGGTGGCTTCATAGTCATTCATTGCCTTGCTTCTCTTTGGTTAGCACATTCTGTCTTCACTTCCTCTTTGTGTGTTTGTGCGTGCCTTTGAGCTTTGCCCATGTACTGCTTTCTTATCCAGTGTCCTTCCGTTGTTTGCTCTTTCACAGCTACTTTTTAGGTTTCGCTTGTGCTTGCAAAATCGCTTGTATTAAAAAAAAGTCTTAAAGGGGGCTTAGATTCTACCGTTTTCTTACAATTGGCTGGCTCCCACGTCAGTTTATTTACCTTTGGTTGGCTCCCATGTGTTTCCTATGTCACTTTCCTTACCGTTGTCTGAATCCCATGTTAATCTGGTTTCCCTGCTGGTCAGCACAACCTTCTCGATTTGGTCATAGTACCATGATGCCTGGACCAAGTCTTCAGCTTGCCAGTGCCCTTTCACTGGCTGCGTTATTTTGCGGGACGGGGGTTGAACTACAGACAGCGGGAGTGCTCCCAAGCTATTGGTTGTCGTGACCAGGTGCTCCTCATCAGCATTCTGCTGTGTGATCACAAGTGTGCGTGTGTGCTGTCCTTCTGTGACATGTTCACAGATGTGCTGTTGTAGCCGCAGATACAGCCAAGGAGAGCTGTGCACACAAGGTCTGTCATGCTGCACTCCCCTCGCAATGTGCGGGCCTCCAGAGTAAAGCCATCCATTGTAACTACCCGACGAATCGCCTTCCTTACTAACACACACATCTTTCCGTTCGCTGTGCATGAGTGCTCAGTCCCACATGCATCGGTACGCAGCCTAGAGCTCGAATTCCATCTGGTGTCAACCAGTTGAAATACTCACTAAAGCCATGTTTTTTGACCAGTTCGATTTCTGAAATGTTTGTTTCTTTGGAAAGACACCCTAGCACCAATTGAAATCTCATGCTTATTTATGCTGTAAATGGTATTGTTTGCTATATTTTGTATATGTCCGTTTATGAACTGCTTCATGGTGCTTCTTTTCTTTAATTACATAATATTATCATTGTCCTTTTATACTTGTGAGTGCCCCCACTAAATACAAACATGAAGTCACTTATTGGCCTCGCACATGCGACAATACTGCTAAATATCACACTATAGAAGCTTTGTGGCCAAGAGGGGAACAGGTGAGAAGATATGGCTCAACGGCCAGACTGGCTGACTTTGGAGCCGGGTGACAAGGTTCAAGCCTTGCATTGGCTCAACATCCTGTGATTCCCTGCATCTAAAAATCAACAGGCATTGGCAAAGCCAATAGGTTTTGCCTCTGCGAAATCTATTGGTTTAGTCTTTTTTTTTTTTTTTATTAATTTATTTGTTTTAAAGATAATGCACAGCGGGACTAGACATGGCATATATATATTATTTTTTTTAAGTGATAAGATGCGGCCACTGTTGACTGCGTCATAGCTCTTTTTGTATTTTGACATTGCGGTGTTGCACAGCAGCACACGCTGCTGTGTAACCGGTCTAAAAACATTGAGAAAATAAGTAAAATTTGCAGATGCAAAACCTGTTGGCTTTACCAATGATTGTTTGTTTACTTGCAGCCCTTCATATGAGTGTATGTTTTTGCGGGCTGTATGTCCCCCTGCACCCCAAATCCCTTTCCTGCTTAGTTGCTTGCCCCGCTCCTATCATGCCAGATTAAAAAAGCAATATGACTTTCCTTGTAGTGGTCATGTGAGAGCACTTTTTATTTCTCACTTCTGTCCTGCTGTACATCATGGCTAAAAGACATTGACAGAACCACTTGCTCTTGCGTATGTGAGAAGTATTGGATTTGCCAATTCTTGTTCATTCTCGTTATGTTTTAGGATTATTAGTTGAAAGCAATCACTTTAAACCACATTCATAACCTTAGAGTTAATAAGGGTCTTTAATGTTCCGGCTCCCTAGTTCTGGCCCCCTACTTGTAAATCTTACTGACTGGTTCTGGATAGTTACTGGTGTGTGCCCAGAAGTAATAAGATGACCGGTGGCTATTGTGGTGGACCCATACTCATCAGTGTTTTTTTGGGGGGTTTTAATTTGACGAAATGATGACATTATGTAATCCATTGTAAAAATATAGGTCCGTGGGTCAACTTTTTTCAGCCTTCTGGCTACGTTTTCTGAGAATTAATTTCTGTGTCCTGCAGCCTAAATCTAATCTGCTTGTATTTAGCATAGTATATGAGAAGAAAACATTGGAGAATATATTTTTTCATAAAAAAATGTATGTACTTATTGATCTAGGTCGTGCCACTGGAGATTAGAAAAGCCTAATTTATCCACTTCTTAGGAAAAAGCTACAAAAAAAGCTGTACCAGTCCATAAATAACAGTCCATCAACAATATTATGTTGTCACCTAGACATGCATAAGAAATTAGGTTGTTTCGAGCGTCCCTTTTATGCCCTCTAGTACAAGTGTACCTAATCCTTAATGGATACATATCCTAATATAAAATTAAACACTGTAAAATAGCATATAATTGCATATATCACTTGTTAAACAGAAGAGTAAACTACATAACCTTAATGTCTACACAAATTGCTGGAATGAATGATATGCAACTTTTGGAAACATATCTTCCACATTAGCATGCACACATGATCCATTGTTTAAGTACTAGAAAAGTGAGCAGTGAATGCCGCACAATTAATGCATACCTAAACATGAGATTAGTTTGATAGAAAGTATCCCTTTTTTGTGGCTACTCAGTTTAACCATCACATTGGGTGAAATGCTCTGGGGCTGTAATGACAAGATACACAATGCAAAACCACAAATTAAAAAAGTAAATTGCCCTCTATTCAGTTTTGGTTCTAGCAGACTATATTTTCTGTTGAAAATTGCTGCAAGAGATATCTCAAATATGATATACCAGTATGATTCTGTTTGGACTAATATATTCAGATCCTGTTTTCTGTTTAAACGATATATTTATCAACATGCTCTAAAAAATGTTCTGTTTCCGTCTCTTTTGACAAATAGCCACATAGAATACATTAAGGCATTTTCCTCTGGCACTTGTGTGTGTGTGTGTATATATATGTGTGTGTGTGTATATATAATATATATAGATATATGTGTGTGTGTGTGTGTGTGTGTGTATATATATATATATATATATATATATATATATATATATATATATATATATATATATAAAATCATGCTTACTATCCTTGATGAAGTGTCAAAGTGCTTTTTGGCAAGTAGCACACTAGTCCAGAACCAAAAAAGGATTAGTGGTGGATTAATATAGTGCAGGGTTCTGCAAAGTCGGTCCTGGAGTGCCCGGGCCATGCCAGATTTTTAGCATATCCACATTTAGAAAAATGTAGATTTCTGAAACCTCTTTTTTCTAAATGTGGATATGCTAAAAACCTGCGATGGACCCGGCTCTCCAGGACGACTTTGCAGAACCCTGGTATAGTGAAATATGGGTTAATTTGAATGGCGTCTGTTAATTCAATCGACATGGATAATGAAGGGATAGAAAAGTCTAGAAAGTATTGTTTCTGAGAACATAGTAAGTTAAGCTTGGGGTGAGTAAAAAGAGAAATGGAGGAGGGACAAGTATCTAGAAGGGGATTAGGGAGGTCATACTAGTAAAATGAGGTTTGGGATGAGTCAAAGGAGGGATACACAAGAGAAGAGTTTCAAAGGGTTGTTTGGGAAATCATAGCAGTAAAATACGTTTTGAGGTGATTGAAGGAGGGATAGAGTAGAGGAGGAAAGTCTGCAAGGGTTATTTGGAGATCATAGTAGTAGAATGAGTTTTGGGGTGAGTCACTGGAGGCAGAGGATATATTGAGAGGTATACGGTAAGACATAGTGTAGTGCATTGGATAGTCAGTTTTTTCTTCTTCTACAGTAGGAGTAAAGTAACAGATACATAAGTACATTTAGATTAGATTTATGTATTAAAATAATTTGAGATTTAAACTAGTATTTTATAAGTTTGTGCTTTCAAGTGTTGTTGTACTTTAACCATTTGTTGTGAATTTTAATTACTAATATATTTTTCATGTAATTTTCCTTTATATTCAATAGTGCAGCACTTGCAGAAAAGGTTATACTACTTACACATTGTGATAGATACATAAAGCAGAGACCCATAAGCCTCTATTCAAATAACTTGAATGAAAACTATGCAGTGACCTATATACTTGTTAAGCATAGCATAAATATTTATATTAACTATAAGTAACACATGTGTTAAGCAGTCCTAAAGAATATCTATATATTTAAAAAAACAAAAACATAATTATACAAAGCATTAAACATATCTAGATACATGTAATCAGATTATAAATGTTTATATACACAGATGTGCTGTACATTAGTGTTTCATTAAGGTGCTTATATGGTAAAGAGCCAACTCTCGAGTAGTCTTTTGAAGATAAGATAGTTAGCTGTTGATGGCATGTTTCAGGCTAATGAGTTCCACAGTTAGGCTGCTTGGACAGAGAAAGATGTACCATCTATGTTTTTTTACTTTTATGGGGCGATTTCGAGGTGAGGTGCCAATTTGAAGTGTGGTTCCTTTGACTGTATTTGGTAGTTTTATTTCTGATGAAGTGTGATCCTTTTCCATGTTTTGCTTTGTGGGTGATAAAAAGCAACCGGCCAGTGGCTCTAATGGCAACTTGTAACCTATGTAAGACCCTCAAGGCAGGGAAGATGTGGGCTTGTGGTTTTACTTGTAGGAGTAGTGTGGCAGCAGAGTTTTGAATCCATTGTAGTGTTTTCATAGTTGCCAAAGATGATCCGTGGTAGAGGCCATTTGTGTAACCCAGTTTAAACAGTACAAGAGAGATAGTATCCTGGGCCTTGTGTATGAATCCCAGATGGGAGGAGATACGTTGCAGAGTTTCATAGTAATGAAGCTTGATCTTGCTGATTTGTCCACTTGGGCATTCATTGATACCTTGGAATTACTGCAGACTCAGTTATTTTTTTTACTCCCTAAGATACTTTAAGAAGTTGTCCCAGTGCATCAGGCCAGGCGCTGAGAGAGGTCAGAATTTTTCCAATTGCCAAATGTTAGTATTTCAGTTTTGGAAGCATTCAATTTGAGATGACTCCATGTCATCCATGGCTTGGAGAACATTGAAGATTTTTTAATTTCTGTTGTCTTTGGGGCTTTCCAGTTTAAGGAGTATTTGTGTGTCATTTACATGTTTATAGAATGCGAGCTGAAATCCTTTGATCTTTGTTGGTAATGATTTCATATAGATGTGGAAAACCATTGGTGAGATGATTGAGCTGTGAGGGCCCCCTGCTTTTACAAAGTAGAGTTTGGATTAGAAAGGGGGAGTATAGGGGACATTTGTTCTGTTTTGAAGGTAGGATGTGATCCACTTGAGAGCAGTCCCCTCTTTGTCGGCTTCATAGTCTTTGTACTAGACTGTCATAGTCAACTGTGTTGAAGGCAGCTGAGAGGTCCAAGAGAAGTAGTGCAGTGCCCCCCCCCCGTTCCCATCGACTGTGTTTTTTAAGATCATCCCAGTTGGCGGTGAGTGTAGATTCTGTGCCTCTGTTGGATGAAAACATGTCTGGTAGTCTAAAGTATGGAGTGATCTTCAATGAATTGTGATATCTGGGCAAATGCTGCTCTTTGATCAGTTTGCTCAGGAAATGCCCTTTTGTATTTGGTCTGTAATGGTCGGGTGATGTGTGGTCAGGTTTGTTTTCTTTAGTAATGGGCATATGTATGTATTTTTTCAGTCTTTAGGGAAGATTCCCATAGTTTTTAAAGAATTATTGATGAGTCTTCTTATTGGTGTTGCAGCAAAGGTAGTTATGAAAATGTTCTTGAAGATTTGTGGTGGGTAGAGGTCAGAAGGGCAGCCGGCTGGCCTGCTTGACTTGACCAGATCCATAAATTTGCATTGTGATTTTGTTTGAAGGTGTGGAGAGGATGGGTTAGCTTACTCCTGGAGGTGACTTTGAAATGGTGTTGCTGGTTTTCCTTTGTTTTAAATAGAAGTCCAACGTGTCTGTTTTGGTTGTATAATGATTTGCCAGTTTGTCAGTGAATTCTTGAGTAATGCGATGAGTTCCTTCTGTGCATTTAGGTTTATGAAATTCTGTGAGAATTTTATGAAATTCTTTATTTGCACATTTAGCAATTTAAATTGTCTAAATTTTGGCTTTTTTTTAAAACTGTTTTGATTGTTAACTTGTATATTCTGTTAAGTTTCCTTAGGTGAAGTTTGTCTTGATTGTTGCTTGTTTTGAGCTGAGTGTTCTGCAGCTTTCTAATTTGTTGTTTTATCTTTTTTAGTTTTATATCTCTCCAAGGTACTTATTTTCTTGTGCCCTGTTTGGTTATTCTAAATGGTATTAAGATCAAAAGCATCCTTTAGCCACTCGTAAAGCTTTTGAACCAAATTTATTGTGTCTGGATCTGTGTTGATGTTGTGTTTCTAAGTATTCAAAATTGAGTTTGTTCCAAAGTCCAGAGGCGAATGTATGTAAGGTGGTACTCGGTGTGTTGATCTGTAGTATTTTATGTTGGAAAGCTAGCAACTAGTGATCTGACCATGTGACTGGAGTAATCTTTTGAAAGGTAACTAATTCTGGATTACCAAAAATGACATATAGGATGTGTATGGGTTTGTGTACAGTCTGATTTACATCCATTGTGCCTAGGCCAATGATGATGGTTTTTGGATGGGGCATATTGGGTTTCACAAACCAAATGTTTAGGTCGCCAAGAATATATATGTTGGAGTGAAGTGTTATAAGGTTTAAATCTGTGTCTGGGAATTTTGCATTGCTAGGTGGTCTGTAAAGGAGGAAAACGTTACAGGAGGAAGTTGGTGTAGGGTTGCATCTGGTGACAAGGGCCTCAAAACCTTGTATGAAAACTTTGCCTGCTTTGATGTTTGTTTGCTTGGATATAAAATCTAGTCCACCTTTCCTTTTGCCTGTATGATTTTTGTTTAATAGCCTGGAGGAACCACTTTATACAATATTGGGGCATTGTCTCACCCCACCCACCATCATTATTCACTCATAAAGAGTAAGTAGAGTTGTGTGTCAGTAGGTCATGGATGTGCTTGTTTCTAGCGAGGGATCAAGCATTTATTAGTAGGCAGTTCCGTTATATAGTTTTGGTGGTAGTGTAGCTTTGTTTTGTAGGTGAGTAATCAGTTTTTTTTTTTTTACTTGTAGCAAGTGTCATTAGTGCTGGTATTATAGCTTTACAAAGCTAGTAATAGTTTTGTTTTTTCTATATGGTATTCCTTGTCCAGCAGCCGTTAGAAGGCACTTTGAATGGTCTGCGTATGTAAGTGGTGGAGATGGTGATTGAAGGTGAGTTGATGAGCGATGCTGTTTTTGTAAAGTAGCCTTCTTATGTATTAGACATGGGATGCAAATTTGTGAATAGTGACATGTTTGCATCGGTTTGAGATTGCAGGTGTATGCGTTAGGGGTGGGGGACCATATGGGTTACGTATTTAAGGCTCTAAATTGTGCAATGGATGAGAGCTAGGCGAGTAAGAAATTGTTGGATGTTGGAGAAGTGAGAAAATTTAGGAGTAAAGATGGTTTAGGGTGTGTATTATTTATGTAGTCCAGGTGGGAGTGGGTGTGCCCTTCTAATTTGTGACGGATTGTATTGAGAAATTGTGTGTGTGTGTGTGATTTTGATGGGCTGGTATGTTTTGTTTGTGTGGGGGTAGTGAGAGGAGATATTGATGTGGTTTTCTGAGAAGGATCTGTATGTAAATTACTGTTGATGAGTGGAAGTTTAATATGAAGGGGGTGGTGTGTGAGGGGGAATGGGTAAGAGTTAGGAGTGTTTGTGTTTGAAATCTGGAACAGGTGGTGTCGGTGGTGGATTGGAGTGTACGGTTAGATTGTGTATATTTTGGTAAAAGGAAGAGGAGGGTGTTGGTAGATGATACTACCGAAGCCTGAGTATAGGTTTTGTGGTGACTGAAAGGGGTCCATTAGGAGCAAGTAAAGCGTAGAGATGTGTTTTGTTTGAAGAGGGTGTGTGTGTGTGTCTGGGTATTTTAAAGTTATGTATTAAGTGGCTTGTGGATGTGTTAGTGGTATAGGACAGAGTGGTTTGTGTGCTTGAAGGCATTGTGTGGTAGGTTTGGAAGAAGGGTGTATAGTTGTGGTGTGTAGGGTTTTGTAGTGGTTGTTGAGACATTGAAAAATCGATAGGGTCTGTTTGCAGTTAATGAGTAGCTTGCACTTGCTGATAGTGTGTTATATTTGAGGGTCTTTATTAGTTAAGGTGGTGGCTGGTGAATGGCAGCATTTCTGTCCGTAGGTTCGACCTGGTCCAGAGAGGCAATAGCCCTTATCCTCTCTGCCCTTAGCCTCTACACCCGGGCTGAGATGCGCTAAGGTTAAAAAGCCCAATTCGCCAATGGGAACCATATTCAATCAGAACCCTAACCCCTAGGACCATTGGAGACATGGTCCTTTTAACAACTCACAGCCCTAGCAACCAATCCAAAGTTAAACCCCAAGCCCTATATCTAATGGAAACCCTATCTAGGAACCAATTAAAACCCTAGATCTATCGGCCAAGCAGAACTCCAACCCTGATTAGGCCTAAAGTCCAACTCGAACAGTCATGGGTAGAGGAAAAAGCATTTTTAAAGTTTCAAGAATGCAGAGCTCTATGTTCTGAACACCTTCTTTATATTTTTGCTCACTAAGCTGTTTAGGACACAGACCAGCTGGAGCAGCAAAATGGAGGTGGGCTATTTTGGGGTTCCCTCCAAAAACTTAAAGGGCCCAGTGGAGGTGTGAGAAGAGGGCTCAGGGTTGCTTATGAGCTAGAGGACAATCGGGAAAGCACGCTTTGGACCCGTCTTGAAAATGTGTGCATTCTTTCTGTCGACGCCGCAGGAATTTGTTTCGGTTATAGTTAATTAAAAAAACATATATACTTGAAAGGGAAGGAAGGCTGGAACTTGAGGGCAGAAGGGCCGGTGCCGCAGTGTCTTCTTTGGCTGCAGTGCAGTCCTTCATTGCTTTCTGTTTTACCCTTGATCATTTTTATCATGGCTCCTGTAACCCAGCCTTTAACATGTGTTTACTTTTTTGCATGTACTGCTCAAAAGTGGGCTACTCTTTTTGTGAGTAAATGTTTAGTTATTGATGTAGCACCAACCTATGCTGGGCTTCTCATCTCCTCGTAACTGCGTACACTGGATTTGCCGTGCATGTCTTCTGGATCAGTCTTTGAGAGTATAAATATTTACGCCTCTGCGGCGATCAAATCTACTGTCATAATTTCCAAGTCTCCCAAGTGCCAACATTTAGTCTTTTCTTGGAACGCGAGAGCGGACGCAGATTGTTTATAACTATTGAATTCTTGTCTTTCAATAGAAATGACTTGTTCTTGGTCCTGTGACATGCAGTTAACTACATGGCTTTTAAATGTATACTTAGGATGTCGCATGTGGTGATAGTTTACAGGAAAAAAACCCTCTACTGTGTACAGGGCACGGAGTTCGGTATCCACGGACTGAGGGTAACTTATGTTGTGCAAACACAAGGGTTAGTGAGCGCGGCTTTGAAGCAGTCATGCAGCCACATCAAGGGTGAGTCGGTTGTTGTGATGACGCAACAGTTCATCTTTTGTAGTTGAGCGCGAGACCTCCATCGTCTGCAGACTTTGCAGATGCACATTACTTTTACTCTTCGCGACGCCTCAGCGCAGGTGGCTAAAGGAAGTGCCTACAGTGGCCGATATTTCCGACACCAGGGGGGTAAAAACTGGGTGGAAGTCACAAACTAGTGCATCATTCAGGCTCGTCTGAGTTTAAAGTAACAAGTCGTACGGGCACAGACGATTGATGGGCTTCCATACAGAGCTCACAGTAGCACCAGTGCTGCACAGGCGTTGGAGGCCCTCGGCACTGCTTCTTGCGGCATAGCATATAAGGCACACCGCTGGGAGGAGGGAGTGTCTTGCAGAGCTGCAGGCCCAGGGGTGAGGGGTTCATTGCATAGCTTACAGTAACATATCGGGAGGCTCTCTGCTAAACCCAGAATAACACGCAGTAGGGTGGGCACCAGGAAGCTTCATCTGCTTCAGAATGTGTCTGATTTGCATTCTCAGGTGGCCGCGGTATGTTAGTACATATTAAGCAGTCGCTTCAGTGTCTTCTACTGGCGGGGCATAAGAGTTATTTACCTCCAACCAAGATTCCGAGGGGTTGTGAGCTTCAAATTTCCCATCAATCACGCTTGCACATAGTGTTAAAATACATTGTGTGACGAGCAGGGCGCACAAGAGAGGCCTAAGTGGCAGCGGAAAATGAGAGGAATGCGGACCAGTGGGGTTATACTAAAAAAGGAAAACCACAAAATTTTGAGAAATACACATTTTTGAAGTTTTTCCAAACAGAGAGGGAGTGTGTGTTAGCGCGTTTTTGTCTGTGTAACAATTCCTGACGCAACCCGACATACACCTCGCCATACCCAACTGAAAGCACTTTCAGCCAATTATTTATTACAAAATACATTTCTTTGGCGTTGAAACGCCCCAGACACCCCCTGAAGCTACGCACTTGGAGCCCTGATGTGCAAAATAATGACGTGAATGTTGACCATCTTGTCACCTAATTACGAACTGAACGGTGGTACTCTCTACCTGCACCTTTACTTCAGTGACTGCGCCCTAGAAACACTCGCGACTCAAACACCCTAACCGTGTCTCGCTCCGTTGCCCACTGTGCATCTCGGGCGAGCCCTGGCATCATTTTCAGCACCTGTTTTTGTATCTTCAGGTCCTGCTTGACTTCTTTAGTACTCCCGCCATGTCTGACCGTTGCTCCCTTCACCTCCTTTCCCTTCCTTTCCCTTCTTGCATCCTAACGATCCGTCACTTCTCCGTCTCATCTGTTCTCCCCCACCCCATTGCCAGTATCAGTCGGCTGCTTCGTATAACTGGTTTCCTATCCTAGGCAACGCTGTACTACATGAGCCTAACCCCACCGAACAATCCTCCAGTGCCCACCCTGCAGCGTAGGTAAAACTCGTGTCCGTCCGCCCCCTCTCCCCCACAATATGTCTGGGTTATTTGCCCTGCCTCCGCAATTCCTATATCCAACCTCATCTAGTACTGCATTTGGGCCCAGAACCGCCAGTTGTTCTCTTTATATTTCGTAGTTTGTCACCTTTATCTAATTTTTCAATCGCCGTATGTCTGCACCCCGGACAGTATCTTCGGCTCTGGCCTTCAACTCTTGTCTCTTCTCCTTAGCAATATGCGCGGTTTATATTTCATCTTTACTTCCGTGCTACGTCTCTGCATTACATTTTAGATATCACTTACTTTGAAACTGTTCAATACCAATGATTAAGTTCAACTATTCACAACCACTTTGTATGTACTTTGAAAAGATATGGGGCGCTCCTGACGGTCCAGTCTCTAAGGTAACGGAAAGGAATCCTTCCGTGATTGCACGTCACTTCATATTACAGATTGGAGCGTGCTGTACGGTGTAGAACCTTGACCGGTATTGAAAAGTACCACCTTTACCTTTGTTTTGAACCGCTTTTCACCCTTTTTCTCTGCGTGTACCAGCAGCCTGCTGTACATTTCGCCTGCAGGGGTGCTTTAACATTCGGTTGTAGAAGGGCGGCGCAGGGCGTGGGGGCATTTATGTCAAGATCCTCCTGATTTGTGTGAACACAGAGCGGGTGTCCTCTCTTGCACCGAGGGCGTCGCGTGGGATTAGATTTCCCAATTTCCGGTAGCGCTCTCGGCGGCTAACGCTGTGCACATGGTGAAACTTAATTATTCGGCAGCTCTGTGCCGCTCCGTGACCGCGCTGTCGTAAGCTTTCTGCGCACATGGCTGTGACCTCCAGGTCAGATTAAATCGTGTAATGATGTGGGTGTTCTTTACTCCCCTTGTCCCACAAGTCCAGAAGTTTCGCAAGTACTGTTGCGTCATCTTTTGATCGTGAGGTGACGCAGAGAATTCTGACAACACAAGGGATAGCATGGTGAAATCTTCCTTAAATGCCCCCTGAATGGCATTTACTGTAAAATGAGTACCTCCTTAAGTCATGTTCTTTGCAGCTGCTGGCTTCCGATGGCGCCGCGTGTTCTTGTGTATCAGAGTGTATTTTGTCTATACCTCCGTGCATGGTGGTTTGCCGCTTAACACCTCAGAACACAGCCCAGAATAGAATATTTTGTAAATTTGCGTTGAAGCATAATTCCGGGTAAGGATCTGTGGGCGCACATAGCAGTGTATTTAAGTGGAACACCGTCTGCAACATTTCATGCAAATGTTTGGTGGAAAAGAGAGCAACTGGAGCCTCGTCACACGAGATCGTTAGGTCTGGTTGACGGCAAGCAATGGGACTCATTGTTACCAACACCTAAACGTATACAAAGTGGATTTTTGCTAATCCCCTGAGGAGTATTGCTCTCTACGGATACTGTTGGCCCCTTGTATGATTTTTGCCTCCTATGGAGTGCTTGCATTAAAGTGTATAAGGGACTAGTGTACATTTCTAAAGTACGAAGTAATCACACAACAGATTCTTTTTTTTATACATGCATTGCATACACAAAGCGATCATTTCAATTTTTTGTACTTTTTTAATACTTGGACAGAGCTTGTGTGCAAATCCGCATGTAGATTGCCCCTTTTGTTTTGTTGCCTCCCTTTAGATTATGGTATTGTGGTAGCCTGACCCAGGAGGGCCACTCATATCTCGCCAATGCTATGAAACCTTTAGGTGGCGGCGGCCACAAATGTCAAGGGGAGAGGAGAAAAGAAACAATATTTTCATTGTCGCCATCGACTTGTGCTGCCCGGCTCTTCTTCTAGTGTCCACTTATTCACTGAAACACAAGCACAGGCTCCCCAGCAGCAATCCTGGTGCTGCTTTCATGCTAAAACTAGCATGAAAGCAGCGTCTGGGTTGGTCTGAGTGGCTTTGACTGCCGTTCAGACACAACCCTGGTGTAGGTGCAATTTCTCCAGCCTGCATTGAAGAAACCAAAGTGCGCATGTGTGTTTAGCTGGCCTCATTACCCCTCCCCCCCCAGCTCTGCCCCTCCCTTCACTGCTGGCTACGTCAGCAGACGGAAAATAAAACAACATTGTATGGTTCCTGCAGTTCACATGGCTTTTATTATCTAAAATGCATGATTGTTCTTATGATGTTGTTATAAACATAAACTTTAGGCCATATTGTCCTCTAGTTACGGGTTCCTCTGCCCGTATCCACTGCCATCTTAATAGAAATATCTTTAATGATTGAACCTCGATTAACACACACAAATTTACTCTTTGAACAATATGTGGATGCAACACCATTGAGTATTTAAATATGATAGGTGGTAGTGCTAGCATACCTCTTCCAGTGTAGTCCATTGAGGTAAAAGGACATTAGAGCGTGGCATCAGCATTGAGAGAACACGTGTGCTGCAGCGTAGACTAGAGAAAAACTTTGCATGTGCTGTCGGACCATCGTCACCTGAATCTGCTTGGGGAATTCATTATGTGAGGCAAGGTCCTAGTTCCTGGGCTTTAGGAAAATCAAGCATTGGCAAAGCCAATAGGTCTAGCATTGCTTTCAAACTTTTGTTTTTTCGAATGCTTTGACTTTTATTTTTTTTTGGTTGAGTTTTGTAAAGCGTTATTAAGAAAAAACTTTTTGTTTCATTGATCTTGTTCGTTTTTGCTCTGTCAAAAAGCCTACACTGGGCAACTAGTCTAGAGTACTAAAGGGCCTCACTTTTTCTACGTAAGCGCAGATCGTGCAAGAGCAAAAGGCCATCACTCACAGAGAAGTTAGCCAATGGCTGAAGCAGGCTGACATATTCCCCAGTGCTGTAGTGGCTGGAAGGAAAAGGGGAATGACAAAAATAAATCAGCGCATGGGGGTGGGCTGGTTGGAGGCTCCTGCAAGCAAGCCCCCTTGAAATATGCGACAGAGGAGGTCCAAAATTTGTGGCATAGTTGCCTGAATTATGCTGCAAGAAAAGGCAAATTATTTGACCCAAATTGCAGATACAATAATAAGCTGCTGAAAGATGCAGTCAACCTTAGCATATGGATCCAAATAATATACACACAGTTCCAAAAAAAAAAAAAAAAGGGGGGGGGGTTCTCTAGACCAAAGGTTTCCAAAAGGGGAAAGCAATATGCTTGAAGCAAGAGCCCTCACTCACCTTTCGGTGACATGCTTCATCATAGGGCCATGCTCCTCGTCAGGCTGGCACTGCAATGCCTGACGGGCCCCCACTTGAGGCAACACAAGTTGCCGCAGTTTAACTAAGTTTTGATCAGCTTGAGCTAAAAACAAATGGATTTTTGTTGTGGTTTGTCTGTAGATTACACAATAGGTGATGGATAAACAGGCAAATATGTGCCATATGCACATGTGAAAAAGCACTATGGTTGCAGAATCGCATAATCCTAGTTCCTCTGCCTATAACTAGTTATTTATATATATATATATATTATTATTATTATTAAACTCAAAAAGGTATTGACTGCGGCCATATCTAACGAAAATAAATACATTTTTCAGTTCATTTTATTATTAAAAGTTTGAAACCATGCAATAATCAGTGATACTTAAAGGCTGTGTAAGGAGCCTGTGCACCTTCTAAGTAACTTTCGATTTAGTTCACAAACATTTAGGATAGAATTTATAATTTCATAGTCTAATAACACTGAGGTGGGTAGTGCCTAAAAATTGCACGTATTCTGCTATACTCCACTGATTTTAGTGTGTGTAAGTGGATGTGTGGGGAATTCATTTGAAAAAAGGTAAAGTACATATTTTGTTACTAAATTAATCACCATGGGTGACACGCCAAGAAGACACAAATTTGGCAAAGCTCAGTGGAGAGAACAGGTATGAGCACAGCATGCAATTGTTTGCACCATCGAGTGAGGCACCAACAGAGGTGGGCCGGTAATTGGCATGCGTTTCAAAATGCAGACTTATTACCACGGAAATGTGTTGCATTTCATAACACCTGTTAATCTCCTTCAATTCTGAAAGCACTTATTAAAAATCTTGCTAAAACATATTAGGTGTGAGATATCAAGAGCAGGGGACATATCTGAAACCCTGGAGAACAGTACACTTAAAACAGGAGGCTACCCCTACGAGGTCTAGCCCTGGAAACCATTTTGTTTTATTTATGAGGCTGCCGTAACAGTGACGGCAATCGTCTTTGCTCAGCCAAAAATAGGCAGTTGAAGAGTGTTATTTGTGGAGTCCTTTCTTTTGGTGCATGTTTTTTTGCACCCCACCCATTGTCCTTGAAAGAAACGCTGCAGAAGTTTAAAACTGCATTTTGACCAGCATCTCAAAGGAAATACCGTGAATAAAAACGTATGAGAAATGCTGTTTTGGCTCATTTTAAAAAGTGTGCAATGTGTGGAGGGCAAAGGGAAGGAGTCGAGAGAGATTGTACTTTTTGCTCCGACTCCTGCATGTTGAAGCTTAGCTTTACAGATGGGAGTGATGGGCACTGTACATGTGCTCACCTCTCTGCTGTTCTTGTGAACTCCTGTGCCACAGTAGCGCAATGCTGTCAGTACTAATGAAGTATCTGCTCGAAGAGTTGGCGCTATACATATTCTCGCTCCTGATAACATAATTACAAGCGTAACTCACATCACATGCATTACTGACACCATTCACACAGCTGACATTCTCACATCCTGAACAGGACTCACACAGGATACATCAGACATCATGCACTCAGCTTACTCAAACACTATCACCCAAATCACTTCAACAGCGTATGCCACTGATATCAAGCACAGCTCACACTACTGACTTTGCACATACTCTGATTCAAGCTAGTCTGGCTGATGAAGGGCGATGCCCTGAAACTGGTCGCAGGATGCTTGTTTCTGGTCCAGGGAGGACCTGGCCTTGCAGTTCAGGCTGGACTCTTCCCGTGGGGAACAGGGTGAAGACTGATTTGCATATGGTTGGGTCCAAACTGGATTGGCATGGCAAGCAAAAAAAACTGATGGATTAAACACAGATCTGTGACTGTGGGGTGAATGTTTGATTTGTTCTGCATTCCGTCCATCGTCTGTTATTTTTGCACCTCTTAGGTTAGACTCCTGACGTCATATTCACATTGAGCACTGGGAAGGACAGGAGGTCTGACCTTGTGTAAGTGTTCGTTCAGACATTAGCGTGCATGCATTATGACAGTTGGGCCCATGGGCCTTGTCTGTGTATGACTGGTGAAGTCTAGGCTTTTTTTAATTCAATTTCACGCCTTTTGCCTAAACCTATTTGCTGCACTTCATTTCAAGTCCCAGAAGATTGTTTTTTAAATTTAGTTTTAATTTTAATTAAATTTTTTGAAAATTATCAATAGTTTGAACTGAAATTTGCTGTCAGCCGTGTAGTTGTTCATAAGCATCTTAAGGTAAATTTCTCTTTAAAATGTACACTTCGTTTTGTACTACAACCCCCCAAATGGTTGGCAGTTGTCCCTGCGGAATGTTGCGCCACCTCGCAGACTGTCTGTGCATAGGCTAGCATACTTCCAGAAGTTGAGATAATGCACTGTCTTAGAAAAGTATGCAGAAGAAGCTTGCATATTTCTGTAGCCATGGCATGCAATTGGCCGCCACATGTATTTTTGCCTCAAAGTCTTTTCTAGTAAAAGATGTAAGCACTTATATCGTGGGCTTCGCGGGACTCTGCAAGTTTGGCCTGTTGGGCATTTTACTGATGGGCTCGTGCTTTTAAAGGTTCTGCAGTCAGTCCGATGTCATGTACGTTATCCCATGGATGGACTACCCTGGCTTTGCTGTCTTTTAAAGGTACTGGCTTGTTCAGCAATCTAAAGATTTGTCTCTTACCATGCCTGTCCTTACCTTGGAGACCTGATGTCCCCTTGCAGATGGGCTCTTCACACGCCCTTACCTCCACCACCACCTTACAGTCTTTTGTAAGGAGGTGGGTGTATGTAACCCAGTGCCCTGTTGACAGTTCGACACTCGCTTCGTCCTGCAGCCAGCAAATGTACGGAAGCCGGTATAGGCGACTGTAAGATATTTTTGTACTACAGCAAGATTAGACTCCTGATGAGTTTGCTGAACCTCCGGAGTGTGCGATCATATCAGCAGAGTTGGCAGAGCGCTATTGACAAGAAGTCAGTGTCTGTCGCTGCCATGCTGCTCTGAGCTCACCGATGATGCAGACCGGTAAGGTTCAGCAAGTATGTTAACCACATTGTAATTTTGACTAATCGTGCTGCATTTTAAACCACTTACTGCTGTATACCCAGAGGAGTCTACACGACTTACAGGATGTATACAGCAGCTGAGATTCTTGTGTCAGACTGAAAAGGCTAATTATGCTTTTCCAAGGAAGCTTCAAAACAATTTCAATAGATTGTCTGTCTGTTTGTACCCTAGTTTGCTGTTAAATGAAATGTCAGGGCTTTGCAGCTGTGTCGTTCTCTGTTGTGGTGGCCTACTTGCCGTCATTGATGTGTTTTAGCTGTTAGTTTTTTCCGGGGTTTCAGTCCTGTTATGTTGTCGCGTGTTGGTTTAAGTTGGAAGAGACATGTGCCTGACTTACTGTGCCTGTCTTACTGTGCCTGTATCGGGTGAGAGCAATCTCCCTCAGTTTAAGATTTGCCTCCTAAGAGATTGTTCAAAGTCAATAATAGTTACAGAAGGAAGCTTGTCAGTCTTGTACGTTGGGCGTGTCAGTAATATACTGAATTCACTTTCTTCTTGCTAGGAAAGAACATAGGTTGTGGAGAAATTCTATTGTAGGAAGTAGGATGAGTTCATACAGAACTACTTTCAGAATCAGTCTGGCTTTTGTGTTTTCCAAGACTGGTAACAAAGCATTGATTCGTGATAGGGTGGAGTGAAAATCAAGGTAATTACATTAATTATTAAGTCTTGGCACCATAAGTGACTGTTTGCCTACTCGGATATATCTTGGTGCGTAAGGGTTTAGTTTACTAAAAAGTTTGAGTTATCCGAACCTGAAATCTAAAAAGTGTATTTTTGAGGTTTGGCTTGGCGACAAGACCGGTGTCTTTGCCCATGTCATGTTCCTACCTCCCATTCACCCCCCACAAAAAAAAAAAATAAGAGCACTATGTAAGAAAGTAGATTATTTGTGGTGAGCGATTGCCCACCTGAAAGAATAATAACATTAACTTGTCAGCATGGCCCCCAAAGTTTCTAAATTAACTCAAGCCCCTGATAGGTATGGCACAGTACAAATGGGCTTAATTTAGGACAATGTGTAAAGTACTTATGCAGTATCAAAACAGTAATAAAGTAATAACATCAAGTAATAATATTCCCAAACTGAATTAGAAAAAAAAGAGTAAAAAAATGTATTAAACAAAAACACCAAAATGACAAAAAAATCCAATAAGGGGAACCAGGGATATGAGTTAAAAAAAAAAAAAAAAAAAAAAGTTTAAGTAAGAATAATGCCCAAAAGCGCTAAGTGACAATGATAGTCTACGAGTGTGGTGAACTGGGACCTAGGCATGATTTCAAACTGATTGTGATGGATAATGGCCCGAATACACAATCCAGGTTCATCATTGTCCAAGATTTTACCTTCTGATTTAGTTTTCAAATCCCATTTTTCAGTGTTTCTGGAGCAGCTCCTTTGTATCACTTTTAATGCTCCCAGAACGTTTTACCAGCTCTTGGGGGCCACTGGAAAAGACTAGCCCAGGTTAATTGACTACTAGTCAACTCTGCACTCCAAGGAAAAGGCTCTTGAAACTTGTTTCCTTGGAGCCACACAGTAGATAGTCAACTGATCCTTGAAAGAATAGTAGATTCAATCCTTCAGGGCTCCTCTCTGGGCAAAGGCAACAGTTCTAGTCCTCTTCCACAGGTCTAGAAAGTGTTTTGATGAGGGTCCCCTTGGATGTTACTTTTATGGTTGGCATCAGCTAGTTAGTTGGGTTTGTAACGGGTGGGGCAGGGATGACGACTCCTCTCCCCTAACCATTGGGGGAAAGTTACCTGTGCCAACACCGCCCATTTTTTTTTCTTTTTTTTCCCCAGAGTTCCTATTCACCTTTTGCAAACAACCCCACAATGCCATTCACTCTTAAAATTCAAGTTGAGGAAACCCTTACGCCATTGTGCACAGGGATTTTTTTGCCCACCCAGAGGTGTTGCCTGGAAAGTGACTGGTTCCTTCCTTTATAGTCAGTCAAATATGGTTCTGAAGGTAACATTCCTCCCACCTGGATTATACCCAGCCTGACTGGGGGTAGGAAAAAAAGGTTGTCTTCTCCACATCTCAACTTCAGTTTACTGTGTGAAAGGACAGTCCCTTTACAACTTAATAACATTCCTAACCCTAACTGGTCTTCCTGCAAGGGGAAGGAAAACCCCTCCCCACATCTAGGTCCTTGTTCCTGCTCTGGGAGTAGTGTTAACACCTCATTAAAACAAAGTACAACAGGGCTCGGAAAATGTACTTGACCACTCTATGGCAAGTTATAATTGATCAGGTCGAGCTACTATTAGGACTTACTCACCCCTTCTGGCAAGTTGACAAAGAACAGATGTTCTGTTCAGTCAAAGTGGATGGGCAATAAAAGATTCTTTTAAATTGTGTTAGTATGTCACTTTTGCTTTGTGTTTGCAGACAGAGGTCAAAAGTCAGTTTGTCTTACAATTAATTGCCCTTATTACTGCAGAGTTCCAGGACTTTGTAAGGTGAACTGTGTGATCTGCTGTTTGAAGTGTAAAATAAAAGGTTATAGTGTCAGGCTTTTCCTAACACACAGCAGTTAAATGACTACGCCAACTGTGCAAATATTTTAAAATATATTTCAGTACTTGTGAAAGCCCTTATTTTGTATTTCTGTGTGATTAAAAAATATATATTTGACTAGGATGAAAACAAATCAAAAATACTTTGTGTTGATATGCAAAGTATATGTTTTCTGAAATCCAATTTTTACAGATTAATACACTATTTTTTTTAATCAGAAAAGCTGCATGTTAGTGGAAAGGAGTTTAGGACATTTCCTGGAAATTTACTGTGTGCAAATGACAATATGCTACCACATCATGGTTTAGTAATATATTTATTAAAAATAAATGTGTAAATAAACTGAGAAACACTCCTACCCCGATGGGAATGCTGTTATTAACTAAAAACAAGTCTACTTAATAAAACCAAATTTATTTTTCTGCACTGCAGAGATCACATATTTGAAGGTGCAAGCAAATGTGAGAATAAAGAAAAAGGTGACTCTGTAAGCTATTTGTCTAGGACCACATAAGTTGAGACCCGTTTACGGGTCAAGCACATTACAGATAGGTTGAGTAGATTTTTTTTAAATTACTCAACCTGAGGGTCTAGTAACAATTTTATGATTTTTCGAGGCCTGTACAGCTTACGTCAGGCTAATGCCGATTAGCTTCCAGGAGCTATAGGCACGGAAAAGGTAACTTTATAAAAATTATTTTTAGTAAATATATAAAAAACTTGACTGTGCCAATTATTTGGACATCTAAAAATAAATATGAAAACTAGTCTTTGAATGACTAGTTTACCTAGGTCTGGTAAAACTTTACAGATTAAAGTTTGCAGTCTGTACTTTGCCAATGTCTAGGAGACAGCTGCTACCCCATCAATGAAGAGAATAGCTTTTGGAGACTAACCACTGGAAGAACATACCACCTTATAATGTCGCCATGTTCCATTAGTTAATAACAGGGACCCTACCGCGAGGGCAACAAGGAGTATTTGGGAGACTTGTTAATATTTAAAAGTGGAGTTTCCCACCGGTCCGAGGGCTTTTTAGACAGGTTGGACTGCAGACTTAAACCGCATCAGTCAAGATACATATATGGTATGCCTGAAGCCATGCTTTGTGCCAGTTCTGTGGATTTCACAATAGATGCTGCAGCCCACAGGTGGCACTTCACTTCTAGGCTGTGGGAGCTTTTCTACACCATGTACCTTGGCTTGTAGGCAAGTTTTGGTAAGCCAATTTAGCCATGTTTACAGGGGGAGCATAGACACTTTACCTCTGTTTAGCAGGGGAAAAGCGGGCAGTGTTCTAAGTGCCGCAAAAATAGGGTCTGGTAAAATGTGAAAAATCTTGGTCACTATGGAGAAAAGATGTATTTCGTACATACATAGATGCATACATATGAAACTTTGAGTTGTACCTCTTCATCCATTAGTCTATTCAAGTATCATTCTCATTTATCATTCAACCCACCACCGCATGTAACAAGGGACAATAGGGCAGTCCCACTTCAATCACTGGCTGTTTTGCACTGTGAGTTACAGCATTTTGCCAGCAAAAAGTTGAATGCTTGCAAAGTCCAGACATGTTGGCTTTACCAATGCTTGATTTTGATCACGATTGCCAAACTTCCTAACGGGACCCCTGAAAAACAAACCTGAAATCATCTGCCACCACTCAGTGTTCTGGCCTGGTTGTAGAGGCAGGGCAGTAGTCACCTATGTCAAAATCAGTACCCCCTTTGGTGCCCCCCAATATTCGGCAGTCTAGCACTCCTCGGGTAGGTAACAAACCATATTCAAGAAAAGCACTGGCTAAAAGACTTGTTGCACATGCCTTGCATCAGAAAACATACCAGGTTAGCTAGAACAGTATTATATGATGCAGGCTGTTACATGAACAGGGGACTTTCAACGCTACTTGGAGCTATTAAAATATTGTTTCAATCTAAATACATTAAAGAAAATGTTCCTTTTGCCAAAGCCCAGCATATCTTGCAGCTTTTAGCATTATCTCTTCAGCATTACTTATTTTTAGATCTGGCTTAACAGAGTGTTGGCATTGACCTAAGTGGTCAACAGGAAAAAAGTGCTTTAAGAAGCACTACTGGAAAGAGGCTTTGATTCCTACATGTTTAAACAGATAACTACAGCATTTGATTGGGCAGGATTTGTATGCTTCTGCTGCAATGGTGCTCGTTTTACACCTTATGCCTTATTGGAATGCTTATGCTCAATGCAGTAGGCCTGAATTGCTTATGACGACAAGCCAATGATGCATTTTTTCAGATGGCATATATTTGATCTGCTTTTTTTTTTCTTAGTTATGAAAAAGACAGATCTGAGTAATTTACTGTGAAAAACATATGTTAAAGTCAGTAGGACTGGAATGATGGCTTATTGCACTGTGGTAAAACCTGCGTGCTGGTTATTTGGTTACAAACCATCTCAGAAATTACTGTGGTAGGTAAGAAAAATGTATGTATGTGGTGTCATACTCCATAACAAACTGTTTCGGAAGAAGATTTGCACTCCCACAATCTGTTATGCCAAATTAGGAGTGGGTGTATATTTTGCCAATTGTAATGTTGTACACATGTAATTTAATGACTGTATAGAAATGGTTGCTTAGTTGAAAAGTCTATGTTTAGAACAATAGGCCTGAATTGTTATGCTGTTAGTTAAATGGCATAGGTCTGACCTGTTTGTGAAAACGTATGGCAGGCGGTAGACTTCATTTATTTATCGTAGAAAACATGTTAGTCAGTAGGCCTGTAACTATGAATAGTCATTACACTGATGTGAAACCAGTATGGAAGGGATTTGTTGCATGGAATCTCGCGTATTGCTGTGGTAGGTATGGATTTAAGTGTTATAGTCTGATAAACCTTTTGTAGAAGATCCTCATTTCTTGAGTTCCACTGGAAACTGAAGACCTGACTCTTCATATAAGCATTTTGGGACCACACACATTGCCCAAGTGCCTGGACGCCTTCTCGAGTGATTAGTGCGCTATACAAATCAACATAACATTTGCACTGGGAGAATCTTTGTTAGCCTCATTTAGGTGGTTTATGTTGTTTTGTCAATTGTATGTTTGTACGTATTTGTACTTTCAGAAGACTAGGCAGCCTTGTGGGGAATCGCACATTCAACTCAGTATCCCCTTTGTTGGTTATGGTACAAAAGACCAAAAAAAAATCAATGATGAAGCCTGTAGGCCTGATTGCTTTATTGGGAAACTTTAAGTCCAATGTCATACCAGTGTTAGGTTCTTATAAAACATTTACAACATAAGCAGTAGGTCTGACTTGCAGAAAAAACGCATTCTCGAGCCAATAAACCTTTTAATTGTGGATTGTTAGTACACTTTGTTAAATCCTGGAGATGGGTATGTTTCACAGACTTACTGGCTTGCCATAACAGGCAAGGGTTTTGGTGTAGGCTTACCCGCTGACAAATCCTGAGGGTAGATCATCTGCACCGTTCTAAACCTTGTTAGGCCTGCTGATGTGGTCTGGTATATTGTTTTGCCAGCTGTAAATTTCTGAATTACCCACTGGAAAACTTGTCCTTAAAACAGTAGTCCGGAGTTGCTAATTTTGACACGCCAATGACTAAAGCTATAGACCTGATCGGTTAATTTACAGAAGTCCTAGCTGATGCCATAGGTCTGACCGGTTTATTATGCAACGTTAGAAAAAAGGCACTAGGCCAGACCTATTTTTTTTTTGTTGTGAAAAGCATGTGTTACAGCCAATATGCCTCTAAGAACGGATTGATGTATTAAAAGCCTGTACACCAGTATTGTGCCACATTTGAATCTTAGTACTGTAGCAAGCAAGGGATCTTGTCTTTGCTCCCCCTATGGAATACCCTCATGGTAGATTTGCACTGTGGAAATTCTTTTCAGGCTCACTTTAGAGGAGATGTAGTGTATATTTTACTAGCTGTAATTTTGTACATATTTGTAACTTCATGCCTGCACGCCTAGTTGTTTCCTAGCGGCAAAAACAGAGGCCCTAGAATTCTGTGATTTAGGAGTACTAAATTATGTGGCAGGGTTAACTAACGTAAAGAAAAGTAAATTATGAAGCTTAATGCAGCACATTGTGTGACCGTATTGCTGCTTTATATTGTCTTAAACAAGTTAACTGTGACTAATAAGGTGGAAACTTTGCACAAACATCGTTTAACGCTCAGTTATACCAATAGGCAATTGAAAGGTAACCAGTCAGCTTTTGTGAAGGGCATTTCTACTGTGCGGCCACACATGCTGCCATGTTTCTAGTAACTTTGCTTAACAGAGTAGGCGAACATTGATTGGTAAAAAGTCAATAATGAAGCCTACAGACCTGGTTTGTTACTTGAAAAAAGGTATGTCAGATCACCTGTGTCAGTTCCTTTCATTACAGAAGCAATGCAAAGAGATTAGGGCTGACTTGCGTATAGTGAAAAGCATGCAAACGACAACAGGTCTTTTATTAGGACGGGCTAAATATTGTTTAACCAATTATAACTTTATGCATGTTTTTAACTGTATACGTAAAAAGTACTTTTAGGTCTAAAATCGCACCTTTATCTGGCTGTCAGGGTCTTGAAGTAATAAAAAAAATGCTTGCATACATACATAGATGGACTGTTAGTCAGCCCATTCATCCATTTTTCTGTTTGAGCGTCATTAACATTTTCCCCCTAATATAACAGTGTATGTAATATGGAGCAATGCACCAACCCACTTTAGGAATTGGTTCTTTCGTGACTGTGAGTGTGCTCAAAATCCCTTTTGTTTAACTTTTCTCCTTTTTTGGATCCCGGGTTATTTCTTTTCTTTTTTTTCTGTGGAAGCACCCAGCAGTTTTGCTAGCTGCTGCAGGACACTCATTTACCATTTATTTTAACTGCAGTCCTATCCCGCATGCCCTCTGCATTTAAACTGACGAGGTGTGGTCCAAAATGTGTCGTCATTTTACTGTTCCAATATTAACGCCACATTTAGAAGCAACTGGTCAGCCCTCTGATTAGTTCATCACTAGACAGCAAGTTTTCAGAATGGTCACTCACTGCTACATTTAGTTAAGTGCGGGTACATGCTTGACCTTTTTTATTTTTTTTAACTTGCATTCCTATAATTAATGGGGCACATTTTTGTAGTACTTGTGTGTTTTGTGAATGAATACAATAGTGACTCAGTGGGTGGATAAATAGCCGATTGAGTGCAAGGAGGGGTGATAGAATGAGTTCATGTGTGATGTTGTACTGAGTACTACCTAAAATTACCAGTAACTAGAGGCATTTTTAGTTGTGTGTATATATAAGCCAGGTCAAGTGGCATTGCCAATGGTTGTGTTTTTTTTTTTTTTTTAACCTTACTAGCCACTGTACAGGTTTCTGCACACCCAACTACATCAGTCCCCAGGACCTGGTTGATCTTAAACGTTTTACTTATTCAGACTGTTGTACATTGAGCTCAGCTTTGAAACAGGTTTTATCTTTGTGTGAAGTGGGCAACAATTATTTACTGATTTCAAGTTAAAGTTGTAGGAAAGTGCCTTTTTTGGATGGTCACCCCCACACTTACTGCTCTATATGCTATTGGTTAGGATTCTGAACGTGCAGTGGAGTCTGCTAACCAAGCCCAAGTGCCAGTGCTCTGTCCCTAAATTGGTAAATGTGAAATGATATGCCCAGTTGGCAAGTACTTTACCCCCTTATAGAAGCCCTTATGTATGTACCAGAATGCGTGTTAAAGGGGTTACCTGTGGGGCCAGAAGCCCTGGTTGTGCCACCCTGAGTGGCCTATGTAAAACTACTGGCGTCCTACCATTGCAGGCTGCAGCAGCAGTGCATACTGACCAAACTTGACTGTGCCCACACCATGTGTGATACAGTCCCAGCACTATCTATAATATGTCAGTGACCCCCTAAGGTAGGCCTCATGAGCCCAGAAGGCAGGGTGCATTATATTAAAGATGTGGACATGTAAGTGCAAGTTTATATGTCCCCATTTTGAGCTTTGCATTAAAGGCCACTATAAGTGAATGACGGTCCATAGGATAACATGGGCTGACACGTAGCCAAACCAGAGGTTGCCAGATCCATTATGGTATTGCTGAAATGGATCATGTTTGGAATCGCACAACATGTCCCAGTTTTCCTGTGCTCTGGCTGCAAGCTCACAGCTTCTGCCACCAAGAATGGATTCTGATGCCCTGGGCAGTAGTGTGAACACTCCGAGAAGTCAGGACAATGGGAAGTTTACACCTCCCTGCCTCCAACCCTTCATCCCAGAAAGGCTAGTGAAGTGGCACATCAAGGAGGTGGGCTTCAACGGGCACACCTCCTCTGATACGCAAGCAGCCTGGTCTTCAGTGGAGGACAAAGCTGTCCCCCTGCCGGCCAGGCACATTTGAACCCGGGCATGATGGAAAATAAGTCAGTCTAGCAGCGTACACTCCCAGAAAGCTACCCACACCTCTACAGTGGCAGCCTGGTCTGTATAGCCAAGGAAGATTCCTGCTATCTTGAAAAGTGGCAAAATAGACGTTTTGGGGTAGAGAACGTGCAACAACTCACCAAATGTGGTCAGCTTAGGGTCCGATTAGACCTTGGCGCTAGTAGCCCATTGGCTAATTGCACCCACACCCCTAAATCTAGAATTTAAGGGGCTCTCTTGGTACCAGAATGTCAGATTTGCAATAACTTTCGAGGAAAGGACAAGAGGACCCACATTGACGACAACAGGAACCTGCAATAAGAAAAGGTGTGATACCTTGAACTTGTGGCAACCTTCCTGGAACTGCTTGACTGGAGCTCTTCCCAGACCAAAGACTGCTTACCCCAGCAAGAAGGAACCCTTTGTCAGCCAAAGGCAAGACCTGACTCCCTTGTACTATTGGCACTAGTCCCCTGCCCACTGCAGGTAAAAAGTACCTCCGAGATACGAAGAAGCACTGGCCATCGGTTCCTCTGAGGCATCACCCAAAGACATGTGGTCCAGTGTATTGTGGGACGTGAGGTCCAGCTCTCCTCAGTTTCAGCCAGCTACTGTTTTCCCCTGAACCTTGGGAAGAAGAGAAAGCTTTTCCTCTACCTTACTGCTGCAAAGGCTTGTTGGTGACCAGTCCGGTCATCACCACCTTTACTTGACGCTGCAACTCAAGGACACACCGAAACCCCTTCAGCCGACATCAGCTGTAGCTCCTTTGTCGAGCTTTTGCATCCATTTCCTCTCCTGCACTGTTGAGGCAACCAGCAGCTGCAGCTTCCTTTCAGCACCAAGGATAGCCAAGCACACCTCTGCACCCAAGGTGCCCAAACTAGGTGGAGTTCTTCTGCCTGGTGAATCCTGGTCCAGAGGTCCACACAAGCCTAACCCCCAGTGTGCTCCCACAAACTCGACCTGCAAGTGACAGAGTCATAAGTACTATTTTTCAGTACCAGTGACTCCCAAGTTCTGCACTTGGACCCCTCGAGCCAGACAAAATTGGTCTCATTGCTGAAGCTTGGTCCTAAGACCCATACAACTTTAACTACCAGTGGGTTCCTCTGAACTCACTGTAGAAGTGACCAAATTTCAAAAGCGATTTTGCCCATTGACCACAGTGGTAAAGTTTGACAGCTTGCAAAATGTACTGATTTGATTTTCACTCAAAAATCCATAACTCCAGTTACTTATCTGCTCTACTTTGTTTTGGTGTCTAAATGTATATAACATCTGCTTCGTTTTCATAAATTGGTGTTGTATTTCTTTCAAGTCGTGCTGATTACTTATCATCCATGTTGGTACTCTGAAATGCTTTACACATGTCTCTAGTAAAGCCTGACTGCTTTTGGGCACACTACCGGGACTGAGGTAAGGGCTTATAGTTGTGAATCTAAAGGACCATCTTTCGGGTTTTGACTGAGTATTACATACTGAGGCCTAGCCGGCATCACTGCATAATACTCCATTTTCCTACAGTAGTCCATTAGTACCCCTCATCCCCTAATATCCCCCTCCTTTGGGGGACAGGCCTGCATCTGCAAAGGATCTCCAACCAGAAAATATAGGCCTATTGCTGTCTTTTGCAGGCAGTCTACTAAAGGCGAGGGGCAAAAAGAGACCAGACGTGAATAAGGGGGAAGTTTGGTACTAGAAAGTGGGGGGTGAGGAGGGAGATATACAGGAACGAGAGTTGAGTGAAAATTGATAGAGCAGAATGAAGAAAACGGGGAACCAAAGAGGCAAGGGAAAACAAGTGGAAGAGGATAGAGTATGGTGAGAGTAAGTGAGAAGAGGAATTGGAGTTGGTTGAGAGAACAATGGGAAGTGGGAAGTTGGTGAGGAAGAGAGGGCATGAAGGGAGGGAGTGCAAGCGATTACAAGCAATTGCAGCATCACATCGTTGACTAATGTATGTGGTTCCACCTGTGATCTTGTGGGGGAATCTCATAGTATCTGGGTGCCCCCATCACTGCTTTACTGGTTAGCTCCTAGATCCTCCCATCTGTGGTGCCATTAGGTGGTATTTCAATGAAGCGCTCCAGCTTGGGATGTTGCTCAGGGATGCAGGGGCCTGCTAGAGGATTTTGGCCATTTTTTTTTTTTAATTAACTTAAAAAACACTTTTACGTCGTCATTGCTGTGCCCGAGTCTCTTAAAGGTCAATAATCTTTTTTTTTCATTTAACACTGATTGGGTTGTGATTGATTGGCACCTAATTGGTGAAATGCTTACCCCACAAATGCTAGAAGTAACCTTTATTTCTGTTTGGTGCAGGTTGTGCGTCTCTGTCAGAATCCCAAACTTGCCTTGAAGAACAGCCCCCCCTATATTCTGGATCTACTACCTGATACTTACCAGCACCTTCGGACTATCCTGTCCCGCTATGAGGGTAAGATGGAGACGCTTGGTGAGAACGAGTACTTTCGGGTATTCGTGGAGAATTTAATGAAGAAAACCAAGCAGACAATCAGCCTCTTCAAGGATGGGAAGGAGCGGATGTATGAGGAAAACTCTCAGCCCAGGTAAGGGATCTGTGCTTCTCTCGAACAATCCCAAAGCTTATAACGGCCTGATGCCAATGCTTGTTGGGTGCCTGTGAGTGCCCTGACAGACCTCTGCATTGAGGGTAGGAAGGGCCATGAAAGTCGAACACTCCCTTGACTTTTATTAATGTGGAACTCCCTTTGTAAGTGGAGCAGCCCAGCCCCTAACTTCATGAGTTTATCTTCTGCATGCAACCGAGGTACAAGGATACACATCATCTTCTATTTGGAAAACATGGCGGCATTGAAATATTGTTTACTTCTCCCTATAGTGGTATACTAACGGAATGTTGAGTCTTAAATATCGTGTTAAAAATAGTGTAGTCACAACATAGCCTATAAATAAGTTGTTCTTGGGGTGGGTGGGGTGGGGGGGAAGTGTGTGTGGCTTTATGGTTGGTAGATGTGATGTTATGATTAGGTAATGTTTACTATACATATATAAACTTCACAGTAGGCTGGTAGTAAATATATTTGCTACAACACTTTTTTTTGGAGCACACTATTTTTGTGCTTGGTATTCTGAAATACAACATTCAAGGGCATTTAAGGCCTGACTTATGTCTCAATGAAGATTGGAGAATGACAGAGAGTACATGCGTTTCTAAGTTTGATAAGAATGTGCTGAGCGCTTTTCACACATCAGTTTAATTTTGGCTCCTGCTTCTAATGTCAGACTTTTGTTCAAAATTCAAACTGCTTGTTAAAAATAAACGTTATCAATGTTTGTACTCTCTTCTCTTGTGTATTTGAATTGAAGACCTGATTGCTTTTTTTATTGGGAGAAGCCTCCATTAAATATAGATGTTTTCTATTTCCTCCACCTATCTCTCCTCCAGGCCGAATTCCTACCTTATTAGCTGTAAAAGTGTAATCCTGCTCTACAGTGTTTGGCCTTATAGATCGATTGGAAACATTAGCAAGGGAAAGTAAGCATTGATACAGAGGGCAGCTGCTGAGTATTGGGTTAGAGTTTCAAGCCTCAGCATTCATAGGCTACACATAGGATTTTGATTTGCATTTTTCCGATGGATGGATGGATGGGTCTGACAACTAATTTCTCTCGTTTACTTATCACCAGGTGCTTAACTGGATCTAGAGTTTTTTTTCCTCTTTTTCTTAGCAGTGCTCCTGTACACTGGTAGAAGACAGTGTGCTGCTCTCCAGTGACTCCATTTTGTTTCAGAAGTGGAGGCGCATATAAGTGCCTTCCGTGGGCACTAGTGTCTTTCCTTCCGTGCCTTCTGCTCCCAACTTTGGCAGCTTTCCGGAAATTTCGAAATTCATGATCGGTGTGCTAGGGAGCCATGTTTTTGCCATAAACTATTCAGTTGTCAGTCACAGACCTTACAAGGTATGCCTTTGATACTTAGGCTCCAGCCACGACTCGTCATGTGACAAGTGTTACCTTATAAACACAAAGGGAATCGGGGACTGGGAGGCGAAACTTTATATTGTCGAACACAGAGAAGAGGTCAGTCACAGACCCAGCCACACTATTCCTGCAAGAAGTTTACTTCATGCTCAGTCTTCTGGTAAGTCAAACTCAGAAGTCCAAACATAAGATGATGAAGCGGGACTGGGCAAAACCCCAAATTTCACCCACCTCACCCAAAGCATAGTACGTCAAGATGATAATCGCACCACTTTGTACACTTCATATAACAATGCAAACAGATTCTGCATTCCATCCTTTTTGTCTCTGGTTCTTGTCCATAACGGTTGATAAATATAGATCATAATTAAACTGATAATGATGAAAGCAGATTTTCGACTCATTAGACTGAAGATGTACTGTGTCTAGACTTGTAAAATGCCAGTGAGCTAGATATATCCTTTGAAACGGATCATGGCTGTCTCCATGGACCACCTACAGAGTTCCTTGACTGCGTTGGTGGTTTGGAGGACAGCAGAGACACTAGAACTGTAGTCACCCACCAATGAGATGAAAATTAACGTTCTGGTTAACATTTTCCAGTGAGCTTCCCCCTCCTTTTTCATCAGAGCCATTACTGCTACTAAATTAAGGTTTTGCTGCTGCCCATAAGGGCCACATGGTCTAAACCATGTACAGCTCAGTGACAGGTGTGCTCTTGGTGATCAAGTCTTTCTTACTTAACACAACACACTTGATATCCTGATTTTGCAGGCCTCAACAAGTAAGGTCAATCCAAATTCTTTTCTGACCAATCTTTGGGACTGGGAAACAAAAATAACTGATATTTTCAGAAAATGTTTTCATCGGGTAGCCTGGCCATTAGATCCATCAGCGCGACCTCCTTATATAGCAGGTACACATTATGGAACAGAGCCAATGAGATCTTGCACACTGCCCAGGAGACATCAGGGCCTAGCTGACCTGGATGATATGTTATGACTAGGATGCGACAAAATACATACTCTGGCATTGGAAGAACTGGTGGCACCAATGTCGTGCACAGACGGCACGTCTGGATGAAGGTAAATGTGTTTTCTGTGACATGCAAGCATTCCTTGTAAATATGCCATCTGATGCATTCAGGCATGCAAAAGGATGATTTGGCTCTAGCAGTGCTTAATTTATAAAAAGAAAAATAAGTGCCAGGGCCCTGGATATTTCTCAGTAGGTCACTGCAGCTTACACCACCCACCACCCACTGCCAGCACTGCCAAATGCCAATAGAGTGCTATCTACTAACATCACTCCGCTACAATTGTGAGAGTTAGAAATATTCCAAGTCAGTTAAAGCTGTAAAAAAAAAAAAAAAAAAAAATGGTTTTGGTGCGCTGGGATTTTTTTTTTAATGTATTACGTTGTTAAACATTCTATTGATGTACTCATTTGAAAGAAAAAAAGAAAAAAAACAATCAGAAGCACCACTATGTGATTATGAACGTGCTGGTGTTAAGAAATAGGTGCCGGTTCTGAGCACTAGAAAGCACCAGCAAAAAATAAGCACTGGGCTCAAGAACAACTCAGTTGAACCACTGTCTGATCCTTTGGATTATTGACACCTGCAAAGCAATTTTCCCTAAGGGTTCGCTTATAAGCAGTGCATGTCCTATAAACCAGTTGTACATCAGCCAGTCTACGTCTTTCAAGACTGTGGAAGCGGCACCAGTGGGATTCGTAGAGGCCAGCAGTCTTCCAGTTGCTCCTTCCCTGTAGCAGTGGCTACCAAGCTGCTTTAGTTTGTCCTTAATGAATCATGCATGCACCCCCAGCTGCAGATTGTCATAGATTGTTTTTACAGGGTATTCAATGGGCTGCACTTTCCCTTTCATTTCCTCCCCACCCTTCTCCCACACAGAATGGATTTTGGCTGAGTTTTGTGCAATCCTGATGAAGATTGTTGTATCTTGTATATATTTGTAAGAAAGGTTGGGAGGGCGACAGGGTGTTGCCAGGTAACAATGTGATGATTCTGGGGTGGAATAGTCTGTAAGGCAGTTGCTGCTGTGACTTGCCAGGGTTGAGATGTGGTCTTCTTCTAAGGAAATAAAGCAGGAAAAACAAGGAAGAAGAGTTTGCTTCTTTTCATTGGCGACGAGGATGGGATGTATATCTCTGAACAACCCTGGCAGTTTATAGTGAAGGCCACAGGAATTCAATTATGATTTTGGAAAAACCGTCATTGGTTGCAGCAGCACAGTAAATTGTACAAGGACGTTTACCTGGACACTTTTGGTGGCGTTTTTATCCTAAGGTATGTGATGTCATGGAGTAATTGGACCGTTTCAATCCAGTTGTGGATGTGTCTGAGTACAATAATTATTTTTATCGAAGTGTGCGCAGATTGTTTACGCGAGTTTGTCAACATAAGGAACGAGTGGTGCAAAACCATACCCCGTTGGATGGTGCGAGTGTAAAGGTCAAGGTGAACATTGGATCGCATACAACTTATTGGTAACGTACCGCGTTAGGTGTTTGTTGCATTTCAAATGTGGTGAGAACTTCCATGGCGCGAGTTGACACGACACGAGTGGCTTACCTCTTTGGCCGGCACGCTTGGCACAGTTCTTCAGCGCCGTGACGAGGAGGAAGTGGCATAACTGTGCGTGTTCGGCGCAGCAACGTGACGTCTGGAAACCGACGTGTGTGTGTGTGTGCGCGCGCGCACACGTGATCCTATGTGTGTCGTCATTTCTGGAAGGACGTGACACCATAGCAACGAGTAAACAATCAGTGCTCAGCCTTCACGTGTCGGCATGGCAGGAACGCACTATAACGCGGTACGGAGGCATTATTTAGGATTGTGTTGCACTGAGGCTGGATTTAAAAAACAAAAAAATAAAATAAGAAAAAATAAATAATAACATAACGAAAAGGTAAAGGAAGAAGAAAGAAGAGAAGGTGAATAAGAGTTAATGGGAAATATTTTTGGACAACGGTGACTACTTTTGTTATTTAAGTTTTTCATTTTTAGCACGTTTAAACTGTAAAATTTGGGACTTTGTGGTTTTAAGTTTTTTGCCATGCAAGCGATAGTGCCTCCGTCCACATTTCTACCTGTTCCCAGGGAACCATGTATGTCTTGGGAAGACTGGGAGGAGGCATTTGAGACATATTTGGAAGCTTTGGGTGGAGCTATTTTTACGGCCAGAAGAAAATTTGCGTTGTTGAAACATAATTTGGGAGTTGAGGGGAGAAAAGTTTTGAAAACTCTACCATATGAAAATATTGTTGTCAATGAGAATGACGGTAAAGAGGAAGATGGTGATGAAGATGATTTATACACTAGTGTGATGACAGCTTTGAGAAATCATATGGTCGCAAATTGAGTATAGTGGTTGAACGTCACAAATTCTTCTCCAGGGCGCAAGCTTCACATGAATCGATTGATCAGTGTGTTGAGAATGTTAGCAATAACTTGTAAATTTGGAAGTTTGCATGAGGAGATAATTAGCGATCAATTGATCAATCGAACTAAAGTTTTGCGTATTCAAGAGAAGCTACTGAGTTTGAAGGACCCTTCTTTGGATGAAGTTATAACAATAGCGAAGCATTTGGAAGATACTTCTAGGTATATTAAAGAATTGAGTGTTGATAATAGTGATGCAGTGTTGGGGACAATCGATCAGTATGGTGAAGCAGAAAACTAGTAGCAAAGTTGATGGGGATAAAAAAAAATGTTTTAGATGTGGAAGTATGAAACACTTGGCTTTCTCTACCAGTCGTCCTGCAAAAGAAGCCAAGTGTTTCCTATGCAGTAGAGTGGGCCATTTCTCTAAAGTATGCAATCAAAAGAACACTTCATATAAAAAGAAAAGTGTGAATTGTTTGTGTGATAAAATTCAGGAACAAGATATATCTGAAGAGAATGAAGGAATAGAGATACTGATGATAAATGGAAATTCAATATGTGAGAAGGATCAAATAAGTAAAATTTGCGAACTTGAATTAGATCAGTACAATCCTCCGAAATGTGAAATCAGCGTGAATGGTATAGTGGTTGTCACGTGGGCGGATTCGTGTTCCCCGTATACACTTATTGATAGGACAACATGGGTCAAGCTGGGGAAATGTAACTTATCCGACTCTGAAATTGAGTTGATGGGGTATGGTGGTAGCAAAATACCCATCATGGGACGCTTCTTGGGGAAGGTGGTTTTTAAGCAAAGAGAAACTGAGTGTTGGGTGTATGTGGTAGAAGGTGGTCGTTGTTTACTAGGTTCGAAGGAACAAAAGGCGTTGAAGATATTGTTAGTCCCCAACAACGAGGAGCAGGTGTAGACTGTGAAACACAATGAAGTACAAAGGTGGAAGATGGAGTTTCCTAATTTGTTCAAAGATGAACTAGGTGTTTGTAGAAGTTTCAGCACCGAATTGTGTTAAAGGAGGGAGCAGTGCAAGTTTTTTGGGTCACTTGGAGCATGTCAGGTGTTCTAGATTATGTATTAGTGTGGGGTGAAAATGCGAATGAACATGATGATACATTAAGGAAGGTGTGCCAGATTTTGGAAGGTGCAGGATTGACGGTGGAAGTGAATAAATGCAAGTTTGCACGTGAGTGTGTGGAATACTTAGGTCATACGATATCGTGGGAAGGAATAAAACCAAAGAGAAACCTAATGGAAGCTATAGAACAGACTCCTAGTCCTGAGGATAAGGACCAGTTAAGGTCTTTTTAAGGATTAGCGGAGTACTATGCTAAATTCGTGAGGAATTTTGCAGATTTAGCACAGCCCTTGCGTTTGTTGTTAAAGAAGAATCAACAAACGCAAGGGTTTAGTCAGGGGACTGTCAACAATCTTTCCTCAAACTCAAGAAGTATATTGTTGATGCGGTTGAGTTGAAACCATTTGAGGTGCATGACCACACTATAGTTTCAACAGATGCAAGCATGTATGGATTGGGTGCAGTATTAATACAGGTTCACAATGGAAAAGAACATGTGATGGTGTTTGCATCATGGACTTTGAGGGGAGCCGAGACATTGTATTTCGTGATTGAAAAAGAAGCTTTAGCCTGTTGGTGGGGGTATACAATATTTCAGGAATTACGTTTGGGGAAGAAGATTTGAGTTGCGAATGGACCATAAGCCTTTAGTGGATTTATTCACAACCAAGGGTGCAGGCCGTGCATCATCCAGAATTGCAAGATGGTTGTATAGGTTACAGGGGTACACATTTAACGTGAAATATGTACCAGGTATTACGAATGTCAATTCTGATTGTTTGTCAAGATTACCGGTAGAGAGGGAATCTGAGGATGAGGAATGGTTGGTGGCAAGTTTGGAAGATAAAAATGAGAAAGTAATAAGCATAGAGGTGTGGAAAATGGCGGTACAAAAGGATGATGAATTTAAACGTGTAATGAGTAATATATGCAAAATGTGGTCAGAAATTGAGATGCAACGGGGTTGATAATTGTAAGGAAATGCCTCCTTGGCATGGTTACCCCCTGACTTTTTGCCTTTGCTGATGCTAAGTTTTGATTTTAGTGTGCTGAGGCCTGCTAACCAGGCCCCAGCACCAGTGTTCTTTCCCTAACCTGTACTTTTGTTTCCACAATTGGCACACCCTGGCTTCCAGGTAAGTCCCCTTGTAACTAGTACCCCTGGTACCAAGGGCCCTGATGCCAGGGAAGGGCTCTAAGGGCTGCAGCATGACTTATGCCACCCTGGGGACCCCCTCACTCAGCACAGACACACTGCTTGCCAGCTTGTGTGTGCTAGTGGCGATAAAATGACAAAGTCGACATGGCACTCCACTCAGGGTGCCATGCCAACCTCACACTGCCTATGAAGTATACCCCTCTAGCAGGCCTTACAGCCCTAAGGCAGGGTGCACTATACCATAGGTGAGGGCATAAGTGCATGAGCACTATGTCCCTACAGTGTCTAAGCAAAACCTTAGACATTGTAAGTGCAGGGTAGCCATAAGAGTATATGGTCTGGGAGTCTGTCATGCACGAACTCCAAAGCACAATGTGTACATTTTATTGTAACATACACCCCGAATCCTTAACCGACTATCCGTGTAGGCTGACTAGTTTTAGCAGCCTGCCACACTCGAGACATGTTGCTGGCCACATGGGGAGAGTGCCTTTGTCACTCTGTGGCTAGTAACAAAGCCTGTCCTGGGTGGAGATGCTTATCACCTCCCCCTGCAGGAACTGTAACACCTGGCGGTGAGCCTCAAAGGCTCACCCCCTTTGTTACAGCACCCCAGGGCACTCCAGCTAGTGGAGTTGCCCGCCCCCTCCGGCCACGGACCCACTTTTGGCAGCAAGGCCGGAGAAGATAATGAGAAAAACAAGGAGTCGTCACTGGCCAGTCAGGACAGCCCCTAAGGTGTCCTGAGCTGAGGTGACTCTAACTCTTAGAAATCCTCCATCTTGCAGATGGAGGATTCCCCCAATAGGATTAGGGATGTGGCCCCCTCCCCTCAGGGAGGAGGCACAAAGAAGGTGTAGTCACCCTCAGGGCTAGTTGCCATTGGCTACTAACCCCCCAGACCTAAACACACACCTAAATTCAGTATTTAGGCCCCCCCGCCCAGAACCTAGGAACTCAGATTCCTGCAACCTAAGAAGAGGACTGCTAAGCTGAAAAACCCTGCAGAGAAGACGGAGACACCAACTGCTTTGGCCCCAGCTCTACCGGCCTGTCTCCCCACTTCTAAAGACACTGCTCCAGCGACGCTTTCCACAGGGACCAGCGACTTCTGAAGCCTCAGAGGACTGCCCTGCATCTAGAAGGACCAAGAACTCCCGAGGACAGAGGCTCTGTTCACCAAAGACTGCAACTTTGCAACAAAGAAGCAACTTTGAAACAACACGCGTTTCCCGCCGGAAGCGTGAGACTTGGCACTCTGCACCCGACGCCCCCGGCTCGACTTGTGGAGAAGAATCACTTCAGGGAGGACTCCCTGGCGACCCCCCCCCCCCCCCCCAGTGCCCTACAAACCCCCCCTGGTCTGCCCTCCGAAGACACGGGTACTTACCTGCTGGCAGACTGGAACCGGGGCACCCCCTTCTCCATTGAAGCCTATGCGTTTTGGGCACCACTTTGACCTCTGCACCTGACCGGCCCTGAGCTGCTGGTGTGGTAACTTTGGGGTTGCCCTGAACCCCCAACGGTGGGCTACCGTGGACCCAAACTTGAACCCCGTAGGTGGTTTACTTACCTGCAAAAACTAACAAACACTTACCTCCCCCAGGAACTGTTGAAAATTGCACTGTCCAGTTTTAAAATAGCTATGTCATTTATGTGAAAACTGTATATGCTATTTTGCTAATTCAAAGTTCCTAAAGTACCTACCTGAAATACCTTTCATTTGAAGTATTACTTGTAAATCTTGAACCTGTGGTTCTTAAAATAAACTAAGAAAAGATACTTTTCTATACAAAAACCTATTGGCCTGGAATTGTCTCTGAGTGTGTGTTCCTCATTTATTGCCTGTGTGTGTACAACAAATGCTTAACACTACTCCTCTGATAAGCCTACTGCTCGACCACCCTACCACAAAATAGAGCATTAGAATTATCTCTTTTTGCCACTATCTTACCTCTAAGGGGAACCCTTGGACTCTGTGCATACTATTCCTTACTTTGAAATAGTGCATACAGAGCCAACTTCCTACAATAATGAATTTCAAAAATGTATGGTCAGACTTATCTGTACAAGAGGGTTTGCTGAGAAGAGGGGAGATATTGGTTGTTCCGTACAGTTTGAGACAGGATGTGCTGGGAATGTTGCACGATGGGCATGGTGGAATGTCGGGCATGAAAAGAAAAGCGAGAGAAGATTTTTGGTGGCCAGGCATGGATGTAGAGGTGGAAAGATATATGTAAGAAATTGCATGTGTTGTGCGCAGAGTGACAAGACACGTGTAAGTGAGAAGACTCCGGTTGTACCTGTTCCTTTTCCGGCAGATCCTTGGCAGAAGGTAGTAATGGATACTTGCGGCCCATTCGATTTGGTGGGTCACAGAAGGAATTTTGTGATTGTCATGATGGATTACCATTCTAAATGGCCGGAAATTAGTGTGGTGAAGGACATCAGATCGTCCCTGATTATTGCGTTTTGTGAGGAAGTTTGGAGGAGGGAAGGGTATTCTGCAGAGTTGGTAACAGACAATGGACCCCAATTCATTTCAAGTGAATTTGAGGAGTATTTAAATTGCTGTGGGATTGAGCATATCAGGTCTGCAGTAGCACATCTTAGAGAGAACGGTTTAGTTGAAAGATTCAACAGGGTAGTGGGGGAAAATATCCAACTATCACTTCAAAATGGTTTAGATTGGAGGAATGAGTTGAAGAAATTGTAATGGAACTATCGTACGACACCCCATTCTGTGACTCTGGAAACTCTGTTTATGTTGTTAAAAGGCAGGAAACCGTGTACGAGGATTGTGCCTGGATAGATGGGTAGAGCAGGTAGAAGTGTGGATGGAAAGGGTTTGTTACACCGAGTAGAAAAAATGCAAGGAAAATATGATGGAAGGTGTGAGAGTAAAATGAAGAAGTGTAAAATGGCGGTTGGTGATTGGGTATGTACCAAGTTGGTCCATGGTTCGAGGAAGGGTGTATCCAAATGGTCAGATCCCAAACGTATTGTGGGGGTGAGAAGGTACAGTGTGGATTTAGATGACGGAAAAAGGTGGAATTTGAGGAGTGTGGTTAAATGTAATGATCAAGAGTTGAGTGCGTGGCTAAGGACACATCAGGAACAATTTGAAACAGTAAATAAGGAGATTCCAGGAAAATTGTGTTTGGATAGAAGGAGGATCAAGAAGCCGGGGTATTTGAAGGACTATTATACTGGATAATGCAAGTATATTTTTTTTCTGGGAAATATTGGGCTGTGGAGGTATGTAGACAGTCCATTTAGATAGTCCAGTTAGTTAGGTACATGTTTTAAATATGTTATTTTGCTAGTTATAAAATAGTTGTTAGATAAATTGTGTAAAAGGGTAGATGTGTTGTATCTTGTATATATTTCTAAGGAAGGTTGGGAGGTTGCCAGGGCGCAGGGTGTTGCCAGCTGACAATGTGATGATTCTGGGGTGGAATAGTCTGTAAGGCAGTTGCTGCTGTGACTTGCCAGGGTTGAAATGTGGTTTTCTTCTAAGGAAATAAAGCAGGAAAAACAAGGAAGAAGAGTGTGCTTCTTTTCAGAGGTCAATATTTTACTCTTTGCGGTGGTACCAAAAGGGTGCCAGGCTCTTTAGAAAAGGGGAAGGGTGTTGTTTGCACTGCTTCTTTGTTCTGAAAGAAGAAGGGGGGTGGGGGGGGGGTGTCAGACCTCTTCTGGAACTCAACTCATTTAATGCCTTTCTGTTGATAGACAAATTCAGAAAGCTCACACTAGTCTCTGCTGTAGACCTAGGAGACTGGATGGTATCCTTGGACTAGTGGGATACATTTCCATCTACCTGTCCTGTAGTCACACAGACGTTACCTCCTCTTAAAGATGGGCCAAAGCCAGTTTCAATTTGCTTTGCAATCTTTTAGCCTTACCTCAGTCCTAGTGATGTTCACAAAAGGGGAGGTGGTGGTTGCTGCTCATCTACCGAGGATGAGAGTTCACTCATCTGTACCTCACTGACCTTGTGCTAAAAGCAGGTTCGCCACACTCCGTCCTAGATCACCTCTAGGTGACAGCCAAATTCCTGACTTTGTTGGGTTTTATTGTCACTTAGGCGAAGTGCCACATGAGCACAATGCTAAGGCTTCCATTCATTGGGGGTAATTTAGACCTTTCCTCTGCTGCAGCAGGTTGTGGACATTCAGGGTATGATCCCGATGTTATGATTTCAGTCCTGGGTATTGATGAGGATCGCTCTTAGGCTTTGTCCCCTGGCGTCTGTATCCTCATTCCAAATGCCAGTTGGCATAACTGTTCGGCATTGGACCCTCAGATCCCAAGGAGCCCAGCATCCAGACTGCCTGTCCCGCTCCAAACATTTCATTGGTGATGAGGCAGGGTCTGTATTGGTGGCTGACAGACGGTCTCCAGATCTCCAACAGGCAGCTCTTCTCTCCCTTAACCCAGAGTTCATGGTGGTAATGGACTTGTTGCTGGTGAGCTGGGGCAGGGGGCTTCTTGAGAGGTGGAGATCACAGGCCTGCTCTATTTCAACCTGCTGGAGCATCTAGTGATCTGTTTGGCCTTCAGAGCCTTTCTGCCATCCATCAGATAGAGGCTGTTGTAGGCCACCATGGTCAGGACTGCAACCATACGGTACTACAACAAGCAGGGTATGGTGGAGTCCTGGAACTTGTGCTAGGATGTCCTAGGGGTGTCAGGACCAGCAGAACATATTCCTGGGCTCCAACCACCTGGTGGGGTTCACAAATGCCCCACGCTAGCTGAAACTAATCACCACCATTGAATGGGCAATGTGAGTTTCTGCAAATGTGTTTTTGTAGGAGACTCACTCTGGCTGGAGTGGAAGTGGTGAACAACATGTTGTTCACCACTTAGCGTTGGGATCATTCAGATCTAGGCAGCAGCCTCCGGCTCTCACTTTTTTCGAATTCTGGCTCTCTGACCCAAAAAATGTGATTACGTATTGATCGGAGAGATGTGGTTCTTGATTAGTACATAAAACAAGACCCTCCGCGATTTTCAGGTTTGTGCAAGATAATTCTTGTTATTTGGGTGGAATTCATTTAATTTATTTAATATGAGAGAACATTTTGGCGGATTCCAGTGTTCGAAGGAACATGTGGCAGTGGGTAACTAGGGTGGGTGTGTAATTGTACCTGAAATTATAACTACGTAATCCTGGCTCTGTGTGACACACCTGGGCCAAGCCATAGTGCTATGCGTTGGTCTACCTGCTAATGCTGGCCATATCTTTGTAGAAGATAGATGTGCCTGCTACCTAGTGGCACCTGAGGGAGATACAAAAATGTGCTTTCCCATGCTACTTGTGCTGGTTAGGAATGTGAGTAGTGTTCTAGTTGTATGGTTTTCAGTAGCAGATTGGGGGGGGGGGAATCTGCTTGTTGGACTGGGTGTGACTTGCCAAATGCACATTTGTTTTGCTAGTGTAGTGTTGAACGCACTTCCTTGCACAAGTTATTTGCCCCTAAACATTCACTTACCTTGCCAGAAAGTGATTTACCATGTTTTTCAACAGATTGTGTTTGGTTTGTATAATTGTAGCATTTGAGGTGGCAACCCGGTAGAATGGATGCCTAGGGCCCCCCAGTGGCTGCCTCTCAGTCCCTCTGTAGGTCGGCAGTAGCTGGACTCTGGCTGCCTCTTGCACACCTGTCGGCTGCTGAACCTTTGTCGTTACTTGCAGCTAGCTCATTGCCTGGGCCAACAGTATGTATTGCCCGGTGGTGAATCAACTTGAGTCATCACCTGCCAGGCCTGAATTCTGAATACTACAGTCCAGATCAGACTTTTCCCATACTAAAGAGGAATGGCTTCTGAATGCTATATATGAGGTTAAATGTAACTGTCCATTAATAAAAAGGAAAAAAAAAAAAAGTGGGGAGGAGTTATATCGTTTTTGATAGTTATTACACTTTATTTTCTTTTTTATTTTTTTGCCGATGCATCTCCAGAGCCACTGAGTCAAATGGGAAAATCTGTTGGTTTTGCAGATGCTTGCTTGTTTTATCTGCAGTTGTATGATGCTGTCCCTTGTTGACTTCTTCCCAGTACTAGTGGTACGCATAAGGCAGTTTCACCTCCACATGTTTCTGGAATTAGTAAATAGAATGTATAACCAAGTAAAAAAGAAAACCTGGGCTGCCTTTTAGGGAATCTAAATGTTTCATAGGAGGCTAGTGCCTCTAAAGGGTAAATGTGACAGTTGTCAGAACCAGTGCCCCAGCGGGTTTTTTGTTCCCTTTGCTGAAGTACATTTTTAAAGTTTGAGGCACTGTTACATTTTAATGGAAAAAGTGACACAAGCAGCTCTAACCAGGTCATACTGATTGCTCTGACAGCCAGGGTATAACAGTTCAGAGGAAATGTTCATGAACTGAAAGTAGGTAGGACATTGTTAATTTCACATTTTAATTCAGCAGGCCAGTATAAATGTATGCGTGCTAGTCAGCCATCATTTAAGACTTGTTTACTTTACAGTTTTCACATACTCAAGTGTTGGTACTGACTTTCCAAATGACTTTTACGGGACACAGCACTAATATCGGATTCATAAAACAAGACCGGTATATCTGCGAGCTGTTAACACTGTATTATACAGTTATAGACGAGAATCTAAAATATTACGACTTAGAAATGGAAAAGTATCCAAGATGTACTTTAATTTGATCTTTATTACATACTCGCAATCTGGCTAGGTGTATATCAAATCCAGGAATATTACCTGCCTAATCCAATTTCACTACTCAATCTTCTTGGTTTTCTCACTGTTTTTAATGTGTCAACCAACTTTATTAGTAGCTTACACAGCTCCAAATTACAAGGGGTTCATTAACCCTGCATGTTTTACAATTGGCTGCTGTGTATCTCAATTGTGGCTGCCCCTATAATCGACAGCAGGCATCTATCGATTTTATGAGTTGTTTTTTTTACATAATCAACTATATGAAGATGGTGTAGCAGACACTTTTTGTCGCTCTACAACTTAGTGAGGGCAGCCTGCCAAGACAGCAGAGTCAAGTGTTCTTTGGAACCGGATGTGTGTGTATATAATGTTCAGAGAAGAGGGAGGGCCGAGAGAGAATTCAATGATTTGAAAGGTGGTATTCACACCCAGTTTTTCAGCGTTGACACGCAAACCTATTGTACGCTGCCCAACGAAAAGATTCGCCCTGCCACTGGTGTAGGATGCGGGCACAAAGTGTGACGGTAACCCCGTGTTGGTGTGCCCACGTTTGTTGCTTATAGCTCTCGGTAGGACTCGCTGTTGTGGGATGTGGACATCCGGACTTCTTACATAAATGTGCTGTTTCTATGTATTGCTGTCGTCTTTACATGTTGACACGGTTTTTGTGTGCCCTTCCTGGAGGCAAGTACTGTTTGTAACTGGCTTTTCTTGAAAGACCGGCGCTGACAGTTAACAAGTTTACCAACAACCAGTGAACTCCTGTAACCGCATGCAGGTACATAATTTTTTTAATCACTGTGTATGTTTGAACCCCGGCTCAGCCTTCTGATTTTCAAATGTAATGATAAGACTGTTTTGTTAATGTTAAGTGTTATAGGGTGTAATTAGTTAGTGCAGCCTTGAAGTGATGGCTTCAAGAAAACGTTTAAAACGGGATAGCCAAATAATTTGGTAACACGAAAGTACCAAGGATGCATACTACAAACACTGTAATACCAGACATGGCTGACATTTTTATTAACTTGAAAAAGTTTGGGAATTTTGCGATGCAGAAAATTTCCTACCTAGCATTGCACGCTTTCACGTTTTTTTTTTTTTTAGTAACGGTTAACTGTTTTGTACTGAAAATCTCACTTTTTTTTTTTTTTTTTTTTGCTTGAGCCAGTGGCCTGCCAACATATTGTGTAACTTTTAACTGAAGTGTTCCTCAAGTAAAATGCTCACTTAAGATATAACGGCAATCGCTCATTTTGTGTTATTTTCCTGAAAATATGTTGGGGAAACAATTATGCAATTTTGCACACCACCTGCCCTTTCTAAGCGTTTCAAACAAGCGTTTCATTAGCTGAATTATGAATAACGGATTGTTTTTTTAAAGTTATTGTGAGGCACAGTAGTTACTGCTTTTGGTAAATGCATGTGTATGCCATGCCGATGATTATATTAAAAAGTGTTCGAATACCACGTTATTTAGTGCAAAAGTCAAATTCAATACTACTACTAAAGTACAGTGTAACTGACCCGAGAAAACACTATTTGCTCTCTCACATAATAAACGTTCGGTTGACATTACTGGGAAGAACACTCTAGTACCAGCAAGGCCTGTTTAGCGTCGATATATCTCAATCCATGATTTAACCTCTTGTATCCTGGTTACCCTTAATTATCTTTGTTCAGGACGACTAAAGGTAAATTAAGGACATGATACAAACCATATACGCAGATCTGCAGAGTTTATTCTTGGCATGAAGTAATTAACATTGTTGATTTTGTAAAACGTTTCAAAGTGTTCATTTTTTCACTGATGTATACTACTTTCCTTGGATATATTTTGCGTTGACCATAAAGGTTTGTTTAAAATATTTAAAAACTGAAAATTCGTAGTGAGTTGATCTGAGGTTATACAATGCAGGATGTGATCTGTACTTGGCATAGTGGATGAAAACACATATGGAAGGTGGCAGCACTATTTGCACAGCATTGTAGTTGTCTTTATCACAGTAGATGCAGGGATCAATGAGTAGAGAAATAGCTCTTGTCCATACCAATAAGAAACTTGTTTGGGAGAAAATGGTCTCAACTCAGATTTTCAGCTCCGTGACAACCACCGTATTTTGTGCTTGTTAGTACCTTAGCCTTTCAAGATAACTAGTTGGAGGTGAAGTTTTCACAATCCGATTGGGCATGGCTCATGCTTGGTTAAAACGGGTCTTTCAAGGAGATAATTGACTTGTCAATCTTTTTAGGATGTTAGGATGATCAGACGTAACTTGTTCTCGTTGTCCCTTGCTCCTGCTTGGTTTCCCCTTGTCTATCAATGTAATCACCTAATTTTTATTCATCAATTTAAATTTTGAGCTTTTCTTACTTTAGTTTTTCGATCTTCCCCTACTGTGTCAAAGTGGTTGTTTGATTCTCAGCATGTTCAGATTTTGCTTGCATGCTTGGCCACACTTTCTGGTGCGGAGCTAGTGCTAGTCATTTTTAGGTTGAGCATAGCAGAGTGCAAGTGCTGCTCTTCTCAACATGTTATAATCTATCGACATTAAACTCACCCATCACTTTCATTTGTTCCTGGTCCTGCCTTTAAAAAAATCTCTTGATGTCGTTGGTAAATGATTTTGCTTGTCCTGCCTTGAGGCAGTTTTGTTACCACCTTGGAGACTAACCCTGTTACATGGATTATTGCACGATCAGCGAGAGAACTTAGTGTGGCACACTATTTTTTATTTTGCCTCACCGCTTCATGCTCATTGCGATATGTTATTTCTTCCTCTTCCTTGGTTTCATTCATCTTGCTGTTTCTTTGTGATGTCTGTGGGGTCTTTTTAATTTGATTCTTTAGCAGTTTTATGTAGCGTTGGCTCGACACAAAGGTATTGGAGCAATTTATAAAAAAAAATGTTTGGCTCATTTAACCCCTTCGCTGCCAGGCCTTTTCCCCCTCCTGTGCCAGGCCTTTTTTTGCCTATTTGGGGCAGTTCGCGCTTAGGCACTCATAACTTTTTGTCCACATAAGCTAACCAAGCCAAATTTGCGTCCTTTTTTTCCAACATCCTAGGGATTCTAGAGGTACCCAGACTTTGTGGGTTCCCTTGAAGGAGGCCAAGAAATTGGCCAAAATACAGTGAAAATTTCGTTTTTTTTTTTAAAAAAGTGGCTGCAGAAGAAGGCTTGTGGATTTCCCCCTGAAAATGGCATCAACAAAGGGTTTGTAGTGCTAAACTCAGCAGCTTCCTAGCTTTCAGGAACAGGCAGACTTGAATCAGAAAACCCAATTTTTCAACACAATTTTGGCATTTTACTGGGGCATACCCCATTTTTGCAATTTTTTGTGCTTTCAGCCTCCTTCCAGTCAGTGACAGGAATGGGCATGAAACCAATGCTGGATCCCAGAAACCTAACCATTTCTGAAAAGTAGAGAAAATTCTGAATTCAGCAAGGGGTCATTTGTGTAGATCCTACAAGGGTTTCCTACAGAAAATAACAGCTGAAAGAGAAAAATATTGAAATTGAGGTGAAAAAAACATCAATTTTTCTCTACGTTTTACTCTGTAACTTTTCCCTGCAATGTCAGATTATGGAAAGCAATATACCGTTACGTCTGGTGGACTCCTCTGGTTGCGGGGATATATAGGGCTTGTAGGTTCATCAAGAACCCGAGGAACCCAGAGCCAATAAATGAGCTGCACCCTGCAGTGCGTTTTCATTCTATACCGGGTATACAGCAATTCATTTGCTGAAATATAAAGAGTAAAAAATTGCTATCAAGAAAACCTTTGCATTTCCAAAAAGGGCACAAGATAAGGTGCTGAGGAGCAGTGGTTATTTGCACATCTCTGAATTCCTGGGTGACCATACAAGCATGTGAATTATAGGGAATTTCTCAAATAGATGTCTTTTTTACACACTCTCCTATATTTGGAAGGAAAAAATGTAGAGAAAGACAAGGGGCAATAGCACTTGTTTTGCTAATCTATGTTCCCCCAAGTCTACCGATAAAAATGATACCTCACTTGTGTGGGTAGGCCTAGTGCCGGCGACAGGAAACACCCCAAAGCGCAACGTGGACACATCCTAAATTTTGGAAAAAAACGGAGGTGTTTTTTGCGAAGTGCCTACCTGTAGATTTTGGCCTCTAGCTCAGCCGGCACCTAGGGAAACCTACCAAACCTGTGCATTTCTGAAAACTAGAGACCTAGGGGAATCCAAGGAGGGGTGACTTGCGGGGCTCGGACCAGGTTCTGTTACCCAGAATCCTTTGCAAACCTCAAAATTTGGCTAAAAAAAACACATGTTCCTCACATTTCTGTGGCAGAAAGTTCTGGAATCTGAGAGGAGCTACAAATTTCCTTTCACCCAGCGTTCCCCCAAGTCTCCCGATAAAAATGATACCTCACTTGTGTGGGTGGGCCAGGTGCCTGCAACAGAATAAGGCCCAAAACCTGAAGGGATAGCACAGCAAGTTTATAAGGGCATATTCTTTTATACATCTTTAGACGGACTCTGCTTTGGGGACCCACATAAGTGAGGTGTCATTTTACTTGGGAGACTGAGGGGAAAACTGGGGAGTAGGAATTTTGTGCTGGAGCGGTGATCCTACTAAGAAAAATCAGGAAAATATGCTTTTTTTTAATGCAAATTTTGAGGTTTACAGAGGAGTCTGGGTAAGAAAATGTTGGGGGAGCCACACAAGCTACACCTCCCTAGACTCCTTGGGGTGCCTAGTTTTAAAAAGTTTCTGGGTTTTGTAGGTTTCCCTACATGACGGCCGCACCCAGGACCAAAAACATAGGTGGGCCCTCCCCCCCCAAACACAGGTATTTTTGGAATATATCACTTTGATGTGTGCACATACGTCCGTGATGTGCCAAACACTAAAATTGTGAAAAGAAACACACTTAGGTTATGTGAAGAAGACCCCTCACCCACCAACCAAGTTGGTGGCATGCTTCATCATCGGGGTCCCACCCCCGAGGCACCTAGCGTGTCTCAAGTGTGCTGCGACGCCTGATTACAGCGGAGCAGGTTTTGTCATTTGTACCACACATACTGGTTGGATTTGGCACGAGGGTGAGTGATGGTTCAGTAGATCAAATTTTATTAACAAGAGATTTCACAAAAGTGAAATGCACTGGTAATAACTGAAAGGCCAAAAAACTGAACCAATGACTCACAGCTCGTGAGCTGTAAAGCCACGACAAGGCACCAACCGCTTTACAGTCCATTCACACACCTTTCATACATGACATGCACTAGACCATTCACGCCGCCAGCCACGGGCCCAGCACATTACAAGACTCGCATCCACAGACAGCGCCAGTCAAGGGCCCATCACTTTCATACGCCCACATGCCTGATACAGCAATCACACCAGCTGATGAGTGTGTGGACTGGCGTTTGGCCGGCACTGCCAGCCAAGCGCCACACCACCAGCCAAGCGCCACCCCACCCACACCACCAGCCAAGCGCCACCCCACCCACACCGCCAGCCAAGCGCCACCCCACCCACGCCGCCAGCCAAGCGCCACCCCACCCACGCCGCCAGCCAAGCGCCACCCCACCCACGCCGCCAGCCAAGCGCCACCCCACCCACGCCGCCAGCCAAGCGCCACTCTACACATGCCATCCCCTTTTTTTTGTTTTTAAACAACAAAGAAACCACTAATCATAAATTAGTACAAAACTACAAACACAAAAGCTCTAACTGAATACATGACTAATGCCAACCGTGAAACCGAACATATAAAAATATAAAACACCAGTTTACGCTCACGGAATTTCCCAATAATTCTTCTGTGTGTGGTAGCTCCTGAAACAGCCACCCACACACAGCCCAGGCTTTGAAGGACAATCAGGGCAGTACATCCTAGTCTCCTTCCTGATACCTCTTCGAGCACAGACTCTACATCTCTTAGCAGGAAAGTTTTTTTGGCCGTGGGAGGAATGTGCTCAGCAAAGTGACGATCTTTCAATCTAGCCACATCCTCCACCACTGCTTCTCTAGGAACTCTTGCCTGTTCCAGCACAACAAGGCTAGCTATGATAGACTCCTGAAATTTCACAAATGTCATCCTTGACTCTGGAGAACTATCCTTAAACACAACAAAAGCATTAAAAGTTGCCAAGTGGAACAAGTGAAGTGCTAATTTCTTATACCACACATAAGACTTACGAGCAGCAGTGTAAGGTTCTAACCTCTGATCTACTCTATCAACACCACCCATGTGCTTATTATAGTCTAAGATGCACACAGGTTTGCGCACTTCGGCAACCTGACCCCAAACAGCCACAGGTGAAGTACTCTCATCATGGATGGTGCTTAGCATGTATACATCCCTCTTGTCTACAAATTTCAGAGCTAGCAGCTCATCATTCCGCAAGGCACTGCACTGTCCCTTCTCAAGTTTTTTACAGACAAGCTCTTTTGGATAGCCTTTCCGATTAGAGCGGATTGTGCCACAAGCAACAGTGTCCACTCTGAACAACTCCTTGAACAACCGAACTCCAGTGTAGAAGTTATCTACATATAAATGGTGACCTTTGTTAAACAGTCGTCTACCAAGTTCCCACACAATTTTCTCACTAACTCCAAAAGTGGGAGGACAACCAGGGGGGTCAATATTGGAATCCCTACCAGTGTAGACCCGGAAATTATAAACATATCCTGTACTACTTTCTGACAGCATATACAATTTAATTCCATACCGTGCCCTCTTGCTAGGAATGTACTGCCTAAAAACCAAACGACCCTTGAACAGGACCAAAGACTCGTCTACAGATATTTCTTTCCCTGGAACATAGATCTCTGAAAAACGATCTACCAAATGATCAAGGACAGGTCTAATCTTAAAAAGACGGTCAGAATCAGGATGATCTCGTGGCAAGGCTAAAGCATTATCTACAAAATGCAACATCCGAAGAAGAAGCTCATACCGGTTACGACTCATGATGGCAGGAAATATAGCAGTTGCCATCAAGGGACTAGTAGACCAATATGAAGACAGCGACGGCTTCCTTATCAGCCCCATCAAAAAAGTTAAACCCAAGAACTTTTTCAACTCTTCCAGATTTGTGGGAATCCACCGGCTAGCTCTAGAGTGTGGCCTAAGTCTGGCAGCGTTGTCCCTCAAAAACTGCTCTGCATACAAATTAGTCTGCTCAACAATCTCTTCCAAAAATATATCGTCCATAAACAACTCAAAAAAGTTGACGGGCAAAAAGTTTTCCGTATTAACTCCACACCCTGGAAAACCAGTAAACGCAGGCAACTGTGGCTGCTCCATGTTTGGTGCAACCCATGCGTCAGGTCTTCCAATGGGAAGCCTTTCAGCCGCTGGCTCCTGCACCATTGGCACATCACTGTCCTCCTCTAAAACAGGCCCTTCATCAGCACTGAGAGTGGCTTCATCATCAGATGATTCATCTCTGACAGAAAATTCACTCCCAGAATCCTGCACTTCCTCCTCTGCCTCAGATGCAGAGTCAGTCTCATATTCATGGTCAGAAGATGACTCAAAAAGCACACTAACAACCTGCTGAGCGGTCATCCTACGGCTGGCCATGATCCTTCCTACAAAAATTAACTGGACAAATACACCACCAACAACCAGCACTGTGTAAGATAAGTAACAAAGTATAGGTTTATCACTAAAAATTATAAACTCAAAAACTATACTGCTCACTTGCCTGAAAAAGCTTGACTCACCAGCAACTACTCTGCACAGCCACAGCAATCACCAACGATATCCCACTAAAAAGAGAAAAAAAAAAGCAAATTAGACATAAGACAACACAATAATCATTGTGCATAACTCTAAGGACAATTTCACACACAATCCTGCATTCAGTGCACCACCTACAAACATGTCATTCATGCATTGCAACAATACTCACTTGGAGTAAATTTATTTACTTACCTAAAACATGCAACTACGCAAACCGCAGGACAACTACTGCCAAAACTGCAACAAGCCACAGCAAAGTCAGCAAAAGCTTTGAACTAGAACAAAAAGGAGAAAAACTGTTATTATCATAAAAGCAAATACTTCGCCAGTTGACAAACACTCCGCCACTAACCATTTTTTCATTTTCCCTTGTGTCTAGTCTTCTCTGCTTGGGGGAAGATGGGCCTAAAAAAAAAATAGGCCAATCTACCCCCAAGGGGAGGGGGCAGAAATCGCCCAGATTACATTGCACCCTTTGGGGGGGGGCGACCCTTGCCCAAGGGGCCACACCCCCACACAAAGCACACACACACACATATAGTATCCCTGGCACTATGGGGATTCTGCCCCCCTTGGGGACAGAAAGGCCTAAAAAATAGGCATATCTGCCCCCAAGGGGGGCAGAACTGCCCAAAAATACATGTGGGCCCCTGGGGGCGACCCTTGCCCAAGGGGCCACCCCCCAACACAAAGCACACATACAAACATATCTTTCTGGCGCTATTGGGATTCTGCCCCCCTTGGGGGCAGAAAGGCCTAAAAACAATAGGCCTCTCTGCCCCCAAGGGGGGCAGAACTGCCCAAAAATACATGTGGGCCCCTGGGGGCGACCCTTGCCCAAGGGGCCACCCCCCAACACAAAAAATAAAAATCAACAATAAAATCCCTGGTGTCTAGTGGCTTTCTGCCCCCCTTGGGGGCAGATCGGCCTAAAAATAGGGCCAATCTGCCCCCAAGGGGGGCAGAAACGACAATAAATACATTGCGACCCTTGCCCAAGGGGCCACCCCCCAACACAAAGCACACATACATACATACTATTTCTGGCGCTATTGGGATTCTGCCCCCCTTGGGGGCAGAAAGGCCTAAAAAAAATAGGCCTCTCTGCCCCCAAGGGGGGCAGAACTGCCCAAAAATACATGAGGGCCCCTGGGGGCGACCCTTGCCCAAGGGGCCGCCCCCCAACACAAAAAATGCAAATCAACAATAAAATCCCTGGTGTCTAGTGGCTTTCTGCCCCCCTTGGGGGCAGATCTGCCTAAAAATAGGGCCAATCTGCCCCCAGGGGGGGCAGAAACGACGTAAAATACATTTGCCCCCAAAGGGGAGCGACCCTTGCCCAAGGGGCCGCCCCCCAACACAAAAAATACAAATCAACAATAAAATCCCTGGTGTCTAGTGGCTTTCTGCCCCCCTTGGGGGCAGATCGGCCTAAAAATAGGGCCAATCTGCCCCCAGGGGGGGCAGAAACGACGTAAAATAAATGTGCCCGCAAAGGGGAGCGACCCTTGCCCAAGGGGCCGCCCCCCAACACAAAAAATACAAATCAACAATCAAATCCCTGGTGTCTAGTGGCTTTCTGCCCCCCTTGGGGGCAGATCGGCCTAAAAATAGGGCCAATCTGCCCCCAGGGGGGGCAGAAACGACGTAAAATACATGTGCCCCCAAAGGGGAGCGACCCTTGCCCAAGGGGTCGCTCCCCCACACTAATATAACACACACACACACACACTGAAATCCCTGGTGTCTAGTGGGCATTCCTGCTGCCCGATCGCATCGCGATCGGGCAGCAGGAATGCTCAAAGAGACATCGAGGGAAAGGAAAACCCTTTCCTTTCCCTCGATGCCTCTCTCAGAGCACCCCCACCCCGCACGAAGGTGAAAAACTCACCTTCTCCCTTAGTCGCGCTGGAAGGAAATGGCTTCCAGCGCGTCTTTCCCCCTTTCCATGAAATCAGCGCGCGATCGCGCGCTGACGTCATTGGGGGGGGGGGGGGGGGGCAGGGGGGTGGGCGTGAAAGGGGAAGGGATTCCCCTTTCAGCCCTGGCCTGGGGGTGTTGGGGGGCGGCCCTCGGGGGAAGCGCTAGCGCTTCCCCCGACTGCCAGTCCCAGGACGTAATGGTTACGTCCATGGCGCCACACGGGCGCTGCCATGGACGTAACCATTACGTCCCTGGCGGGGAAGGGGTTAAATAGCGCTTGACATGAGCACTGGTTACATCACAAGAACACATTGATTTTCGTTAGCAAGGCAGTTTAAGTGATTTGCCCAGAATCACAGGATGTTGAATCTGCACCAAGACTCGAACAGTCTACCTCGGCTCCAAAGTCTGCAGTTTGGGCCCTTACACCACATCCTCTCCCCTAGGGTTCTTTGCCTGGTACGTGTTGGGGCAGTTGGGAAATAATTATTATTATTTGTTTTTTAATATAGCGCATGGTAATAGAGGTTCTGCAATTTCAATGCGCTGCAAAGCAGGTGCCATTCTTAACAAAATAGCTATAATTCATTTTCATCTAGCTTGCAGAGATAAAGAGGTGAAAAAGCTAAGTCAGGATTGCAATCTGTGACATTCTCGTTCTGCCAAGACCCCTGTAGTGGGTGCATAATCAACTGACTTGAGTAGAGCTTCACACTAGGTAATAGCACGTGCTCCTGATAACCTCCGGAGGGTCACCAACCAAGCTCATAAATTGGTTCTGGGCAAGAAGACGAAAGGTGCGGTCTCTGAAATGGTGCAAAAGGAATTGTGACTCCATACCCAAGCACTTCATGGCATCAAGCTTGATAACAAAAAAACATCTAGCCTTTGGATGTAAATTGGGCCTTCTCAAATAGAGTTCAGTTAGTGCAAACTCGATACAAAGGTATAACATCACTTTACATGAGTACCATTTACATTACACAAGAACACATTTTTTTTGGTATATAGTGCTTGGTGATACAGGTTCTGCAATTTCCTAGCACTGCAAAGCACATGCCATTCTTTACAAAATCACTATAATTCTTTTGCAGTTAAACTGCCTCTTTTGTTCTCTTTGTATACAGTCAGTGTTTTTACAAGTTAGGCTGGTATTGCCAATGTAACTGAATAATTCCTTTTAAAAGGTTAACACACATAAATATATGGCTGCCCCGCTTTCTTTGCTCCGAACTTCTTTAATCTCCTCGTTCCCAGGGCTAAATGCCACAAAGGTGTCTCTTTGTGGCTCGTTTGGTGCTGTAAAAGATTAGGTAAACACACTAGAAAGGGTTGCATTTCTAGGGTATCGCAGCCAGTCTGTAGGAATGATGCAAAACACTCCCAAGATGGCGGCCTTGTTATCCTCTTTCCTGCAGCGACTGGCCTGGGAGGGTTGCTGTGGAAGCCGGCATACATCTAAAACACTCCATACCAAAACACATAGTTAAGACATTGTCATTTACAACTCAATTAGCTCTAACTTACAGAAATGCAAGACCTATTGCATTGCAAATGCTTGTTTGTGGATAGTTAGAGACTTCATGTTTGTTTTCACCTCATTGTTGTGATTGAATCCCATCTAGGTCTCACCCATAAGTCGTTTCTTCTTCCTGTCTACAGTTGCCTCTTCCTCTTTTGACTTGCATCCTGTTCAAACAAATATGTAATCAGCTTCAAACTGCAGTCTGTTAGCAAGTGCAGTCCACTAGTCCTTTTCTGGAGAATCATACTCCGAGTAATCTTCAGCTATATGCTTCTTGGAGCCGGTGTGTCGGGGTATCTGAGGTGACATCTGATGTGAGTCACAGCAAAGTTTGCTTCCTCTGGGCTCCTTCTGATTTCCTTGGGTTAGGGAGATCTAAGCGCATGTTGCCTTCATGCAGTTGGCAGTTACGTTTATTCTTTGTACTTGCTTTAGTTTCCTTTGTCCTAGAGCATATACAAACACTGTTTGCACCCCTGCACAGATAAAACACCTGGGTGCTTGGTCTAAAATGAGTGCTATAGTTTCCAGTATCTTGTTGCATGCATAATTGTGTACCCTTAAATCAGTAAGTATCCTAAAGATGACCAATTGCTATGCTCTTAAGCAGTACCTTCTGCAATGGTTCAATGTGAACCAAAGCGTATGGTGCCATGTTGGAGTCCTGGATGGCTGCTTGGAAATAGTCACCCTGTGACCCATTGGAACGATTGCCACGTTCCTCACAATGACCACACTGGATGTTGGCTCCTGCATTTCATTTCTGATGTGGAAGAGGCTGGCCAACGGGTAAAGGTTTTTTTTTTTTTTTTTTTAATTTTTTATTATTTATTTATTTTACATTTAAAAAAATATATATTATTTCCCCCTTTTCTGGACAAGGTACAAAAGTTTTTGTTTAATGTCTTTTGAATCTTCTTCTTGCATTAAATCTTTATTGGTCTCCATGTTTGCTCAGCCTTTCAGACATTTATTTTTTACTAGTTTTACACTTTTGGGGCTTGTCTTGTTCTCATGTTTTGGGCTTGCTTTACAACCCAACCCTTTTGGGAACCCCTTTGTTATTCCTTCCTTTGTGGCTTCATTAATTTCTTCAACATTTTATAATGAATCCTTACAATATTGAGTACTTTGACTGTTTACTTTTGGGAATATGATCACTCCTAGGCAGTGGCCGCACCGCAGTGCTCATACTACTCGACCGCTCGTCAGCCTTCAACACGGTCTCCCACAGCACTCTACGCACCAGACTCCACAACATGGGAGCCCGCGGAAGTGCCCTGGAATGGATCCACTCCTTCCTCTCCAGGAGGACTCAGAGGGTCAGACTCCCACCCTACGCATCCAGACCCACAGGAGTTAATTGCGGAGTCCCCCAAGGATCCTCACTGAGTCCCACACTATTCAACGTATACATGGCCCCTCTCGCAGCCATCGTTGGAAGCCATGAAGTGAACATTGTGTCATATGCCGATGACACATAATTAATAATTTCCCTCACCGAAGACCCAGACATGGCCAAAAGGAACTTCCACTCAGGTATGGAAGCCATCGCCACCTGGATGAGAGAAGGCTGCCTGAAGCTCAACTCCTACAAGACAGAGATCATCATCTTCAGAAATGCCACCTCAGCATGGGACGAATCCTGGTGGCCCACATCCCTCAGCGCCCCTCTGCACCGAATAAGCACGCCTGCAACCTAGGCATCATCCGCGACTCCTCCCTATCCATGACCCGCCAGGTAAACTTAGTCACCTCCTCCTGCTGGAAAATCTTCATATGGATCCCAGCAGACTGCTGCATGACAGTGACCTACTCTTTAGTCACTAGGAGCCTCGACTCTAGCAACGCCCTCTATGCCGGCACCTTACCGAGAAACATCAAGAAACTACAACTCATCCAGAACACCGCCGCCAGACTCATACTGGACCTCCCACGCCGAGAATATATCTCAACACCTGTGGACCTTCAACTGGCTCCCGGTTGAGAAACTAATCACCTTTGATACTCACCCACATGTACAAGGCCATACACAGCGCAGGACCAGCCTACCTGAACCATCGCGTCTTCTTCCAGACCCCCACCAGATCCCTCTGCTCCGCCCAGCTGGCCCTGACCACTATCACTCTCTTTAGGAAAACCACTGCTGGAGGATGATCTTTCACCTATATTGCTGCAAAGAGCTGGAACAACCGCCCCCCCTGCACCTCAGACAAAGCTCAACGCTCACTATCTTCAGGAAGAACCTCAGGATGTGGCCCTCCCCTGTGCCTTGTAACACCCCCGTGCCTTGAGTATCCGTGCTTTACAAAAACTGATTGATTCTCTTCCCTTCCCTTTTTGCGAGTTTCATTTTTTTCTTCAGCTTTTGCCCTCTTTGCTGCACCTTCCCTCTTTTGCGCCTGCAACCTGTTTTAACCTTTTGCTCTTTCTCCCGTCTCCCAATTCCCCTCAGTCCATTGGATTTCATTGCTCATTTCCTCTTTTAAACCATTTCTTATGGCAGAGGTTCGGTCTGCCATTTTCACACTCTGTAGGTTCCTGGTGGTTTCTAGTTTTACCCCTCCAAATAAACCAAGTGTGACGTTTTAGTTTTCGGGAGCAATCTCTGCCTAGTTTATCCCCACCCCTATCTGCACTCAAGCTGAACAGACTTGGGCTTTATTCGCTTAACATGATAATTATACTTGCAGAAGGGGAGACACTACCGTCCGATAACTCCGCCATAAACGAGCCTTTCTGGGGCTTGATTTACCTATTTTTCTATTAAAAACTGGAAAAAGGAATCTCAGAAAAGCAAGTTCTTCCAACACAGGCCTTGGTCACAGCCTCACAAAGAGGCACTTCTTGTGCACGCCAGACCACAAACCGAATTGTTTTAAGCCTTCCATTCTAATCGGCATTCGCTCTGTGTGGCTTCACAAAGATGCTAATTTCTTCAAAGACTTGGTTACGTTACTTTTCAGGTGTCTGATATTTTGGCTGAAAGACATTCTGATAATGCTGTGTAACATTGCATTTGAAGAGCTGCACATCTACTTCAGTGTAGTTTTTACATTGGTAGATTTCGTGATGAATTTGGATGAATCCAACTTGAATTCTGTCAAATCGGTCTCTTGCTCCACATTCCTTCCTTGAGCCATGATCTCGACTTACCCTGGCACCTTCTGAAGACCCCATCCTTGGGACAACCAGAATTAAGCCATATCTATATGTATTTTTAGGAACATCCAGGTTTTCTTCCCCCTCAGGCTTTTCAGCCTTTGAAGAACAAAAGAGAACGTTTTTGTCTGCATTCTATCCTGCGACCTGCCCAAAGATTGCTTAAGGCTACCTGCATCTCCTAATACTGTATCACTTTCCTTTAGCAGTAGAAGTTTGTGACAAGGCAATTGCAGGTTCTGCATTTAAAAATGTTGAAAAGTGTCGGATTGCATGATTTTAGACTTAATTGTTTTACTTTTGTTTAATTCTTGTATCCTGCCATATAGTTCATTCATTCTTAATTTTCTTCATAAGTCCTTTTTATGTTTCACCTGCCAGACAGCTTTCAGTGGGCCTAGGTCCCGCGCATCGCTTTCCATTGGTTGACATTGTCGCTCATTTGCTTGCTTTGCATTTAAAGGCTTGCTTTGTTACGCTGGTTTGTCCCTCCCCTAGAGCGTAGCCACTTTACCCTACCTTTGCTTGGCTGACTTGTCACGTTCCTGTGGTCATATTTAGGGAACTACTTATTTAATTTTCTTTCAGTTTTCTATGAAAGTGCATGTGTTTTCTAGCTCTTCTATATTTTTTGTTGAATCTGTTTTTTCTTCAGATTTCAGCGAGTTGCTTAGTCAACAAGACCTATAACAGTTCCACAGTTGTTAAATCTCCGCAGATGTGGATTGCTAAGGATTACAACAAATTGTGTTCAACAGTAAAAAACGGTACACTATGGGTATGTCTGTACAGACATATTCATTCTTTACTCAAACTAAAAACCACTACAGAGGAGATGAGATCCAATTCGCACATACAGGTTGACTGAGGAGTTCAACAACATATGAATCAAGAAATAAACAGACTATTCTAACATCGATGTGGAGGAAATAGTGGTTAAAGTAGGCTCTGTGTATAATGTAAAATTGAATAAGTCTGAAAAGTGTGTTACGGGAATGTGGACTGGGCTGTCCAGCAAGATGGACCATTCTTTGTACGGGTCTGGTCCTCCTAATAACGACATAGGGGGTTTGAGCTGCAGCGTGGAGAGCTAGTGTGTCAGGTGTCTGCCTGGGGGCAGGGCGGGGATAGGGGGGGGCAGAGGTGGTTTTAAACCCTCATCTGTTATCAGGGACTCGTATGGGAATATGGTAGGAGAGCTTCATCACAGTAGAGATCCCTAAGGGTATGTACACCCATTTCGTGCCAAGCGGTTGGTCAGTTCTTCCAAAATGGTGACATAGTGGCCCTTGGGTGTACCAAGCCAGGGTGTCGCTAGAGCAAAAGAAATTGTCGATCTTGTGATAAGACTTGAGCGTAAGAAACGGTGTGCTACTCGCAGAAGTATGGGGTCAGGCGCTGTCTCCTTGGAGCAAGGAAGGAACAAGTGAAGGATGCTGGGCAGGCTCCAGGCAGGTAATACTGTGGCAGTGTCCGCTAGCTGTGCAGGCCCGTTAGTCACTTAGCCATCCATTGAAGTTGAGATGCAAGGTATTAATGTTCCAGGTCGGTACCAGGAGTCCACCTAAGTCAGTAAGGTAAATAAAGCTTCAGGAGTGTCGCAATGCACCAGGAGTTGTTCCAAATAAATTCCCTCATTCATTTCTCGAAGGAACAAAAGAAGGGTATTGGGACGTACATGGGGAGAGTTGCAAAATAATATAAAAGTTGAGGAGTTTTCTTGCTCTTCCATGTGTGCTGCTTCACTGCCCTAAACACCTGCCCCTTACGCACTCTGTGTTGCTCCCTCGTCACCACTCCACATCCGCTCATGCTTGCACTTTGCCTTTCACATCCCTCCCAGGCTTTTTGGGGTTGAGCTTGCGCGAGCATTTGCTAACGCATGCATCCTGGCTCTTCTTTACATCTTGTACTTCGTCACTGCAGGTGTGGCATAATTGTTGTTCTTTTCTATTCAACTTCCTCGGTGCCTGTCCGCTGCTCCCTATGTCACTGAGGTACTATTTTGTTCTTTTTAACTTCTGGTGTCCTACAAACAGAAGGCATGTGACTGGCAAAAAAGTGCCCAGCACGACAGATAAAATTGCAACGTTATATTTTTTGTAGTTAACTTTTTTATTTTCCAAGTCTTCATTTCTCTCTTTGAATTTTATTTTGTTTCTGCTCATGTGCACTGTTCTCAAATGATGACCATTATCTTGTTCTAAATATTGCAAGTGGCATTATTTTTTTCTTATGGGTAAATTCCTAAACTGTTTTAAACACATAATCGTGCAGTACACCCCAATCCAGTCAACGCCAATTCACCCCACATCAGTGCACCCCAGACCAATCCAATCCACTCATTCGAGTCTACCCCAATCCACTCTACCCCATTGGAGTGCACCCCCCTCCCCAATCCACTCTAATCTGATGGACTCCGGTCCACCTCACTACAGTCCAATCCTCTCCAATCTCCCTCAACAGTCTATTCCACCCCCTCCAGTCCAACCCACCCCATTTCAGTTCACCTCACTCGGTCAAGTTCACCCCACTCACTCCATCCATTCTCCTCTTCGACCACTCTGCCGCATTCAACACCGTCCCCCACACCACCTTGTGCACCAGCCTACACAACGCCTGAATCTGCTCCTTCCTCTCTAGCTGAACCCGGAGAATCAGGCTCCCAACCTTCACCCCGAAACCAACGGGAACCAGCTGCAGAGTACCCCAGGGCTTCTCTCTGAGCCCCACCATCTTCAATGTCTACATGACCCCGCTTGCCAGGATCGTCCGACACCACAGGCTCAACATCATGTCATTAGCTGATGACACACAGCTAATTCTCTCCCTCACCGACGTACCATCGACGGCGAAAAGCAACTTTCACAATGGAATGAAGGCAGTCGCCGATTGGATGAAAGGCAGATGCCTCAAGCTCAACTCGGATAAGATGGGGATCCTCATGCTGGGCCCCACCCCCACTGCCTGAGATGACTCCTTGTGGCTCACTGCCCTCAGAACTGCCTCATCTCCCACTGACCACGCATGCAACCTTCACATCCTTGTCAAATCCTCACTGTCCATGGCTCCCCAGGTCAACACTGTCTCACCCTAGTGCTTCCACAACTCCGCCTGCTTCAGAGGATTTTCAAGTGGATCCCCATAGACTTGAAAAGAACAGTCACCCATGCACTCATCAGCAGTAAACTCTACTACGGCAACATGCTTTATGCGGGCATTAACAAGAAACTCCAAACAAGGCTCCAGAGAATTCAGAACGCCTTGGCAAGACTCATCCTGGACATCCCCCACCACAGACTCCTCTCTGCCCTCCTGGGAGACCTACACTGGTTCCCTGTCAACAAACGCATCACTTTCAAACTCCTGACACATGCTTACAAGGCCCTTCACAAAATTGGACCTGCCTACTTCAACCACTGTCTCTCCTATGCACCTCCCCAGGCAAATCCACTCTGCTCAACTGGCCCTCTCCACCATCCCTAGGATCCAGAAGAACACAGCGGGAGGAGGATCCTCCTCCTACATTGCTGTGCAGATCTGGAACACCGGGCAGCTTCACCTTGGGAAGTCCTACTCGCTGACCGAGTTTAGAAAGGACCTCAAGACCTGGCTCTTAGACTGACCTGCATCCCCCAGTCAGCACCTTGAGACTCTCTGGATAAGACGCGCAATACAAGTATCTGGTTAATTGATTGATCCAGTCCACTCCAATTCCCCCACCCTACTTCACTCCAGTCTGACCTGCCCCACTCCAGTCTCACCCGCCCCACCCTAGTCCAGTGTATGCCACCCCACCCCGTTCCATCTCACCTCACCACACTCTGGTCCACCTCACCTCGGTCCACCCTACTCCACCTCCCCCCACTCTGATCCACTCCACCTCCCCCCACTTTGATCCACTCCACCTCGCCTCCCCCCACTCTGATCCACTCCGCCTCGCCTCCCCCCACGCTGATCCACTCCGCCTCGCCTCCCCCCACGCTGATCCACTCCGCCTCGCCTCCCCCCACGCTGATCCACTCCGCCTCGCCTCCCCCCACGCTGATCCACTCCGCCTCGCCTCCCCCCACGCTGATCCACTCCGCCTCGCCTCCCCCCACGCTGATCCACTCCGCCTTGCCTCCCCCCACGCTGATCCACTCCGCCTCGCCTCCCCCCACGCTGATCCACTCCGCCTCGCCTCCCCCCACGCTGATCCACTCCGCCTCGCCTCCCCCCACGCTGATCCACTCCGCCTCGCCTCCCCCCACGCTGATCCACTCCGCCTCGCCTCCCCCCACGCTGATCCACTCCGCCTCGCCTCCCCCCACGCTGATCCACTCCGCCTCGCCTCCCCCCACGCTGATCCACTCCGCCTCGCCTCCCCCCACGCTGATCCACTCCGCCTCGCCTCCCCCCACGCTGATCCACTCCGCCTCGCCTCCCCCCACGCTGATCCACTCCGCCTCGCCTCCCCCCACGCTGATCCACTCCGCCTCGCCTCACCCCACTCTGATCCACTCCGCCTCGCCTCCCCCCACGCTGATCCACTCCGCCTCGCCTCCCCCCACGCTGATCCACTCCACCTCCCCCCACGCTGATCCACTCCACCTCACCCCACTCTGATCCACTCTACCTCACCCCACTCTGGTCCACTCTACCTCACCCCACTCTGGTCCACTCTACCTCACCCCACTCTGGTCCACTCTACCTCACCCCACTCTGGTCCACTCTACCTCACCCCACTCTGGTCCACTCTACCTCACCCCACTCTGGTCCACTCTACCTCACCCCACTCTGGTCCACTCTACCTCACCCCACTCTGGTCCACTCTACCTCACCCCACTCTGGTCCACTCTACCTCACCCCACTCTGGTCCACTCTACCTCACCCCACTCTGGTCCACTCTACCTCACCCCACTCTGGTCCACTCTACCTCACCCCACTCTGGTCCACTCTACCTCACCCCACTCTGGTCCACTCTACCTCACCCCACTCTGGTCCACTCTACCTCACCCCACTCTGGTCCACTCTACCTCACCCCACTCTGGTCCACTCTACCTCACCCCACTCTGGTCCACTCTACCTCACCCCACTCTGGTCCACTCCGCCTCGCCTCACCCCACTCTGGTCCACTCCGCCTCACCTCACCCCACTCTGGTCCACTCCGCCTCACCTCACCCCACTCTGGTCCACTCCGCCTCACCTCACCCCACTCTGGTCCACTCCGCCTCACCTCACCCCACTCTGGTCCACTCCGCCTCACCTCACCCCACTCTGGTCCACTCCGCCTCACCTCACCCCACTCTGGTCCACTCCGCCTCACCCCACTCTGGTCCAGTCTGGTCCGGTCTGCCCCGCACCACCTCGGTCTGGTCCAGTCTGGTCCGGTCTGGTCCGCCCCGCACCACCTCGGTCTGGTCCAGTCTGGTCCGGTCTGGTCCGCCCCGCACCACCTCGGTCTGGTCTGGTCCGGTCTGGTCCGCCCCACACCACCTCGGTCTGGTCTGGTCCGGTCTGGTCCGCCCCGCACCACCTCGGTCTGGTCCAGTCTGGTCCGGTCTGGTCCGCCCCGCACCACCTCGGTCTGGTCCGGTCTGGTCCTCCCCGCACCACCTCGGTCTGGTCTGGTCTGGTCCGGTCTGGTCCGCCCGCACCACCTCGGTCTGGTCTGGTCTGGTCCGGTCTGGTCCGCCCGCACCACCTCGGTCTGGTCTGGTCTGGTCCGGTCTGGTCCGCCCGCACCACCTCGGTCTGGTCTGGTCTGGTCCGGTCTGGTCCGCCCCGCCCCACCTCGGTCTGGTCCGGTCTGGTCCTGTCCGCCCCACCTCGGTCTGGTCCGGTCTGGTCCTGTCCGCCCCACCTCGGTCTGGTCCGGTCTGGTCCAGTCCGCCCCACCTCGGTCTGGTCCGGTCTGGTCCAGTCCGCCCCACCTCGGTCTGGTCCGGCCTGGTCTGGTCCGGTCCGCCCCACCTCTGTCTGGTCCGGTCCGCCCCGCCCCACCCCACCCCACTCTGGTCCGGTCCGCCCCGCCCCACCCCACTCTGGTCCGGTCCGCCCCGCCCCACCCCACCCCACTCTGGTCCGCCCCGCCCCACCCCACTCTGGTCCGCCCCGCCCCACCCCACCCCACCCCACTCTGGTCCGCCCCGCCCCACCCCACCCCACTCTGGTCCGCCCCACCCCACTCTGGTCTGGTCCGCCCCGCCCCACCCCACTCTGGTCCGCCCCACCCCACTCTGGTCTGGTCCGCCCCGCCCCACCCCACTCTGGTCTGGTCCGCCCCGCCCCACCCCACTCTGGTCTGGTCCGCCCCGCCCCACCCCACTCTGGTCTGGTCCGCCCCGCCCCACCCCACTCTGGTCTGGTCCGCCCCGCCCCACCCCACTCTGGTCTGGTCCGCCCCGCCCCACCCCACTCTGGTCTGGTCCGCCCCGCCCCACCCCACTCTGGTCTGGTCCGCCCCGCCCCACCCCACTCTGGTCTGGTCCGCCCCGCCCCACCCCACTCTGGTCTGGTCCGCCCCGCCCCACCCCACTCTGGTCTGGTCCGCCCCGCCCCACCCCACTCTGGTCTGGTCCGCCCCGCCCCACCCCACTCTGGTCCGCCCCGCCCCACCCCACTCTGGTCCGGTCCGCCCCACCCCACTCTGGTCCGGTCCGCCCCACCCCACTCTGGTCCGGTCCGCCCCGCCCCACCCCGGTCCACCCCACTCTGGTCTGGTCCACCCCACCCCGCCCCACCCCGGTCCACCCCACTCTGGTCTGGTCCTGTCCGCCCCACCTCGGTCTGGTCCGGTCTGGTCCTGTCCGCCCCACCTCGGTCTGGTCCGGTCTGGTCCTGTCCGCCCCACCTCGGTCTGGTCCGGTCTGGTCCTGTCCGCCCCACCTCGGTCTGGTCCGGTCTGGTCCTGTCCGCCCCACCTCGGTCTGGTCCGGTCTGGTCCTGTCCGCCCCACCTCGGTCTGGTCCGGTCTGGTCCTGTCCGCCCCACCTCGGTCTGGTCCGGTCTGGTCCAGTCCGCCCCACCTCGGTCTGGTCCGGTCTGGTCCAGTCCGCCCCACCTCTGTCTGGTCCGGTCTGGTCTGGTCCGGTCCGCCCCACCCCACTCTGGTCTGGTCCGGTCCGCCCCACCCCACTCTGGTCTGGTCCGCCCCGCCCCACCCCACCCCACTCTGGTCTGGTCCGCCCCGCCCCACCCCACCCCACTCTGGTCTGGTCCGCCCCGCCCCACCCCACTCTGGTCTGGTCCGCCCCGCCCCACCCCACTCTGGTCTGGTCCGCCCCGCCCCACCCCACTCTGGTCTGGTCCGCCCCGCCCCACCCCACTCTGGTCTGGTCCGCCCCGCCCCACCCCACTCTGGTCCGGTCCGCCCCACCCCACTCCGGTCTGGTCCACCCCACCCCACCCCGGTCCACCCCACTCTGGTCTGGTCCACCCCACCCCATCCCGGTCCACCCCACTCTGGTCTGGTCCACCCCACCCCGCCCCACCCCGGTCCACCCCACTCTGGTCTGGTCCACCCCACCCCGGTCCACCCCGCCCCACCCCACTCTGGTCTGGTCCACCCCACCCCGCCCCACCCCACTCTGGTCCGGTCCACCCCAAACCAACTCACCCTACTCTAACCCAGTCCATCCCATCCCAGTCCTATCACTCCAGTCTACCCCCATTTCAATCCACCTCACCCTATTTTAATCCACCCCACTCTACCTCACCCCATTTGATTCCACCCCACTCGATTCTTCCCCACTCATAACCAATCCACCCACTCCAATCACCCTCTCCAGCCCACTATACCCCAATCCACTCCACTAGATGCTACTCCACATTGACACTGCAGTCTACAACACTGACACTGAACCATAGAACTCTACTTCCCTCTACTCAACTCAGCACTCTCCTCCCCCCAACTCCACTCTACACCAACAGATCCACTCCGACACTACTCTACGACACTCCACCACACTTTTAGCCACGCTGAACAGCAACCACATTGGTGTGCAACATGTCAAAAATACATTGCTGAAGCAATAGCTCTTGTATAGGTGAGACGTATTGGCTTTGCCAGTGCTTGTTTTAATTTATTTTTGTGCATCCTCCACTCGAGCCTTAAACTATTTCATTGCTCCCATGCCCCACTGCCAACTCACCATTGCTTTCCCTCCTAGATAACTATCGTTCCCCCCCCCCCCCCCCCCCATACACCTTGCTGCTTTATTTTGTGTACCCCTGGCAGCGTATTCTCTATTTCTTGCAAGATCTTTTAATAAAAAATTAAAAAAAACCCTATCAAGGGCTTGGAACCTGCCCATTACTTACAGTTAAATGGGTTTGTCACTCATTTCTTTGCTTCTCATTGTTCAGCATGTGTTGGTTTCACCATCTTTTTTTGTGTTTGCTCGTTCAGTGGAGCAAGCACTACGTACTGATTGAGTGCTCTTCGTGTCCTGCTGCTGCTTGTCTTGGATGCAGGTTTTCCTTTCTCTTCTGGCTTTCCCTGTTGTCATTGCTTCTTTGTTGTTGCTTTCATGGTCATTCTTGCTTGCGCCTTCTCCCTGTTTTGTTGTTTGTACCCCTTCCTACGTTGTTTGCCAAACCTCCTCTCCCTTCCCATTCCTGTGGGTGTCTGCCTCTACCGGTCATTGTTTGTCACCACTCCTCCTCCTCCAATTATTGTTTGCCATCCCTCCTGTCATTCCGGTCAGGAAAAAAAGTGCTATGATGCAGTTGCGTTGGTTGCATCATAACACTTTTTTTTAAGCCATGCTGCACAGCGTCCGTGCTGCTGCACAGCATAGCCTACCGGGGGAAAAAATTGACAGCCAATTGATTTTGGATAGGCGAGACCCATTTGCTTTGCCAATGCGTGTTATGACCATATTTCCTTTTTACTTCTTCCTCCCCACCCCACCCCCAAACTCCTCTTCCCTGCCCATTTATTTTATCTTCCTTGGTGCCAAACCTTTTCTCCCCCAGCATCCTCCTCTTATATTGCATTTATGGTCAAGAGGCAGGGTGAGGGGAAAACAGAGGAGGCACTCATCAAATTCACCATTTGCCATGTGTAAGGAAATGCCTCCTTGGCATGGTTGCCCCCTGACTTTTTGCCTTTGCTGATGCTATGTTTACAATTGAAAGTGTGCTGAGGCCTGCTAACCAGGCCCCAGCACCAGTGTTCTTTCCCTAACCTGTACTTTTGATTCCACAATTGGCAGACCCTGGCATCCAGATAAGTCCCTTGTAACTGGTACTTCTAGTACCAAGGGCCCTGATGCCAAGGAAGGTCTCTAAGGGCTGCAGCATGTCTTATGCCACCCTGGAGACCTCTCACTCAGCACAGACACCCTGCTTGCCAGCTTGTGTGTGCTAGTGAGGACAAAACGAGTAAGTCGACATGGCACTCCCCTCAGGGTGCCATGCCAGCCTCTCACTGCCTATGCAGTATAGGTAAGACACCCCTCTAGCAGGCCTTACAGCCCTAAGGCAGGGTGCACTATACCATAGGTGAGGGTACCAGTGCATGAGCATGGTACCCCTACAGTGTCTAAACAAAACCTTAGACATTGTAAGTGCAGGGTAGCCATAAGAGTATATGGTCTAGGAGTTTGTCAAACACGAACTCCACAGCCCCATAATGGCTACACTGAAAACTGGGAAGTTTGGTATCAAACTTCTCAGCACAATAAAAGCACACTGATGCCAGTGTACATTTTATTGTAAAATACACCCCAGAGGGCACCTTAGAGGTGCCCCCTGAAACTTAACCGACTATCTGTGTAGGCTGACTAGTTTTAGCAGCCTGCCACAGACCGAGACATGTTGCTGGCCCCATGGGGAGAGTGCCTTTGTCACTCTGAGGCCAGTAACAAAGCCTGCACTGGGTGGAGATGCTAACACCTCCCCCAGGCAGGAATTGTCACACCTGGCGGTGAGCCTCAAAGGCTCACCTCCTTTGTGCCAACCCAGCAGGACACTCCAGCTAGTGGAGTTGCCCGCCCCCTCCGGCCAGGCCCCACTTTTGGCGGCAAGGCCGGAGAAAATAATGAGAAAAACAAGGAGGAGTCACTGGCCAGTCAGGACAGCCCCTAAGGTGTCCTGAGCTGAAGTGACTCTAACTTTTAGAAATCCTCCATCTTGCAGATGGAGGATTCCCCCAATAGGGTTAGGATTGTGACCCCCTCCCCTTGGGAGGAGGCACAAAGAGGGTGTACCCACCCTCAGGGCTAGTAGCCATTGGCTACTAACCCCCCAGACCTAAACACGCCCTTAAATTTAGTATTTAAGGGCTACCCTGAACCCTAGAAAATTAGATTCCTGCAACTACAAGAAGAAGGACTGCCCAGCTGAAAACCCCTGCAGCGGAAGACCAGAAGACGACAACTGCCTTGGCTCCAGAAACTCACCGGCCTGTCTCCTGCCTTCCAAAGATCCTGCTCCAGCGACGCCTTCCAAAGGGACCAGCGACCTCGACATCCTCTGAGGACTGCCCCTGCTTCGAAAAGACAAGAAACTCCCGAGGACAGCGGACCTGCTCCAAGAAAAGCTGCAACTTTGTTTCCAGCAACTTTAAAGAACCCTGCAAGCTCCCCGCAAGAAGCGTGAGACTTGCAACACTGCACCCGGCGACCCCGACTCGGCTGGTGGCGATCCAACACCTCAGGAGGGACCCCAGGACTACTCTGATACTGTGAGTACCAAAACCTGTCCCCCCTGAGCCCCCACAGCGCCGCCTGCAGAGGGAATCCCGAGGCTTCCCCTGACCGCGACTCTTTGAACCTAAAGTCCCGACGCCTGGGAGAGACCCTGCACCCGCAGCCCCCAGGACCTGAAGGACCGGACTTTCACTGGAGAAGTGACCCCCAGGAGTCCCTCTCCCTTGCCCAAGTGGAGGTTTCCCCGAGGAATCCCCCCCTTGCCTGCCTGCAGCGCTGAAGAGATCCCGAGATCTCTCCTAGACTAACATTGCGAACCCGACGCTTGTTTCTACACTGCACCCGGCCGCCCCCGCGCCGCTGAGGGTGAAATTTCTGTGTGGACTTGTGTGTCCCCCGGTGCCCTACAAAACCCCCCTGGTCTGCCCTCCGAAGACGCGGGTACTTACCTGCAAGCAGACCGGAACCGGGACACCCCCCTTCTCTCCATTCTAGCCTATGCGTTTTGGGCACCACTTTGAACTCTGCACCTGACCGGCCCTGAGCTGCTGGTGTGGTGACTTTGGGGTTGCTCTGAACCCCCAACGGTGGGCTACCTTGGACCAAGAACTAAGCCCTGTAAGTGTCTTACTTACCTGGTTAACCTAACAAATACTTACCTCCCCTAGGAACTGTGAAAATTGCACTAAGTGTCCACTTTTAAAACAGCTATTTGTGAATAACCTGAAAAGTATACATGCAATTTTGATGATTTGAAGTTCCTAAAGTACTTACCTGCAATACCTTTCGAATGAGATATTACATGTAGAATTTGAACCTGTGGTTCTTAAAATAAACTAAGAAAAGATATTTTTCTATAACAAAACCTATTGGCTGGATTTGTCTCTGAGTGTGTGTACCTCATTTATTGTCTATGTGTATGTACAACAAATGCTTAACACTACTCCTTGGATAAGCCTACTGCTCGACCACACTACCACAAAATAGAGCATTAGTATTATCTATTTTTACCACTATTTTACCTCTAAGGGGAACCCTTGGACTCTGTGCATGCTATTCCTTACTTTGAAATAGCACATACAGAGCCAACTTCCTACATTGGTGGATCAGCGGTGGGGTACAAGACTTTGCATTTGCTGGACTACTCAGCCAATACCTGATCACACGACAAATTCCAAAATTGTCATTAGAAATTGATTTTTGCAATTTGAAATTTTTCTAAATTCTTAAAAGTCCTGCTAGGGCCTTGTGTGTTAAGTCCCTGTTTAGCATTGTCTTTTTAGAGTTTAAAAGTTTGTTAAAAGTTTGAATTAGATTCTAGAAACAGTTTTAGATTCTTAAAAAAGTATTCCAACTCTTAGCAGAATAATGTCTGATACAGAGATGCAGGTGGTGGAACTCGACACCACACCTTACCTCCATCTTAAGATGAGGGAGCTAAGGTCTCTCTGTAATATCAAAAAAATAACCATTGGCTCCAGACCTACCAAAATTCAGCTCCAGGAGCTGTTGGCAGAGTTTGAAAAAGCCAACCCCTCTGATGATGACCTCACAGAGGAAGAAATTAGTGACTTGGAGGCCAATGTCCCTCCTCCAGTCCTAAATAGGGAGAACAGGACCCCTCAAGTCCTGTCTCCAACTGTGTTAGTCAGAAATAGTGAGTCCCTCACAGGAGGGTCCCACATTTCTGAAATCACTGAGGATGCTCTCAGTGAAGATGACCTCCTGTTAGCCAGGATGGCCAAAAGATTGGCTTTAGAGAGACAGCTCCTAGCCATAGAAAGGGAAAGACAAGAGATGGGCCTAGGACCCATCAATGGTGGCAGCAATATAAATAGGGTCAGAGATTCTCCTGACATGTTAAAAATCCCCAAAGGGATTGTGACAAAATATGAAGATGGTGATGACATCACCAAATGGTTCACAGCTTTTGAGAGGGCTTGTGTAACCAGAAAAGTGAACAGATCTCACTGGGGTGCTCTCCTTTGGGAAATGTTCACTGGAAAGTGTAGGGATAGACTCCTCACACTCTCTGGAAAAGATGCAGAATCCTATGACCTCATGAAGGGTACCCTGATTGAGGGCTTTGGATTCTCCACTGAGGAGTACAGGATTAGGTTCAGGGGGGCTCAAAAATCCTCGAGCCAGACCTGGGTTGACTTTGTTGACTACTCAGTGAAAACACTAGATGGTTGGATTCAAGGCAGTGGTGTAAGTAATTATGATGGGCTGTACAATTTATTTGTGAAAGAACACCTATTGAGTAATTGTTTCAATGATAAACTGCATCAGCATCTGGTAGACCTAGGACCAATTTCTCCCCAAGAATTGGGAAAGAAGGCGGACCATTGGGTCAAGACAAGGGTGTCCAAGACTTCAACAGGGGGTGACCAAAAGAAAGGGGTCACAAAGACTCCCCAGGGGAAGGGTGATGAGACAACCAAAACTAAAACTAGTAAAGAGTCTTCTACAGGCCCCCAAAAACCTGCACAGGAGGGTGGGCCCAGAGCCTCTTCACAAAACAATGGGTACAAGGGTAAAAACTTTGATCCCAAAAAGGCCTGGTGTCATAGCTGTAAACAGCATGGACACCAAACTGGAGACAAGGCCTGTCCCAAGAAAGGTTCCACTCCAAACTCCCATCCAGGTAACACTGGTATGGCTAGTCTCCAAGTGGGATCAACAGTGTGCCCAGAGCAAATCAGGGTCCACACTGAAGCTATTCTAGTTTCTGAGGGTGGGGTGGATTTAGCCACACTAGCTGTCTGGCCGCCTAACATGCAAAAATACAGACAGCAACTCTTAATTAATGGGACTAGAATAGAGGGCCTGAGGGATACAGGTGCCAGTGTCACCATGGTGACAGAGAAACTGGTTTCCCCTGGCCAATACCTGACTGGAAAAACTTACACAGTCACCAACGCTGACAATCAGAGAAAAGTACATCCCATGGCAATGGTTACTTTAGAATGGGGAGGGGTCAATGGCCTGAAACAGGTGGTGGTCTCCTCAAATATCCCAGTGGACTGTCTGCTTGGAAATGACCTGGAGTCCTCAGCATGGGCTGAGGTAGAACTAAAAACCCATGCAGCAATGCTGGGTATCCCTGAACTGGTGTGTGTGAAAACAAGAGCACAGTGCAAGGCTCAGGGTGAACAAGTAGAGCTGGAGTCTGGAAGAATGGCCCAGCCTACCAAGAGGAAAGGAAAGTCAGTTGGGAAACCAACTGCAAGACAGCAAAAGAAAGGGAACCCCTCTTCTCAGGAAGAAGTTCTGCCCTCTGAGGGAACTGAGCCTTTGGAGCTTGAGCCTTATCAGGTTGAGCTCTTAGGCCCAGGGGGACCCTCAAGGGAGGAGCTGTGTAAGGGACAAGAAACCTGTCCCTCTCTTGAAGGCCTTAGGCAGCAAGCTGCTGAAGAGTCCAAAGGCAAGAAAAATGGAACCCATAGGGTCTATTGGGAAGATGGACTCCTGTACACTGAGGCCAGAGACCCCAAACCTGGTGCCACTAGGAGAGTGGTAGTGCCTCAGCTGTTCAGGAAGTTCATCCTAACATTGGCCCATGACATTCCCCTTGCTGGACATTTGGGACAAACCAAGACGTGGGAGAGGTTAGTCAACCACTTCTACTGGCCCAATATGTCCAACATGGTTAAGGAGTTTTGCCTCTCCTGCCCCACCTGTCAAGCCAGTGGTAAGACAGGTGGGCATCCAAAGGCCCCCCTCATTCCACTTCCAGTGGTGGGGGTTCCCTTTGAAAGAGTGGGTGTGGACATAGTTGGTCCACTAGAACCTCCCACAGCCTCAGGAAATATGTATATCCTGGTAGTAGTGGATCATGCTACCAGGTATCCTGAAGCTATTCCCCTTAGGTCGACTACTGCCCCTGCAGTAGCCAAGGCCCTCATTGGTATCTTTACCAGAGTGGGTTTCCCTAAGGAGGTGGTGTCTGACAGAGGTACCAACTTCATGTCAGCATACCTAAAGCACATGTGGAATGAGTGTGGAGTGACTTATAAATTCACTACACCATACCATCCACAAACTAATGGCTTGGTTGAGAGATTCAACAAGACATTAAAAGGCATGATCATGGGGCTCCCAGAAAAACTCAAAAGGAGATGGGATGTCCTCTTGCCATGTCTGCTTTTCGCTTACAGAGAGGTGCCACAGAAGGGAGTAGGATTCTCACCCTTTGAACTTCTGTTTGGTCATCCTGTAAGGGGACCACTTGCCCTTGTTAAAGAAGGCTGGGAGAGACCTCTCCATGAGCCTAAACAGGACATAGTGGACTATGTACTTGGCCTTCGCTCTAGAATGGCAGAGTACATGGAAAAGGCAACCAAAAACCTTGAGACCAGCCAACAGCTCCAGAAGTTTTGGTATGACCAAAAGGCTGCACTGGTTGAGTTCCAACCAGGGCAGAAAGTCTGGGTTCTGGAGCCTGTGGCTCCCAGGGCACTCCAGGACAAATGGAGTGGCCCTTACCCAGTACTGGAAAGGAAGAGTCAGGTCACCTACCTGGTGGACCTGGGCACAAGCAGGAGCCCCAAGAGGGTGATCCATGTGAACCGCCTTAAGCTCTTCCATGACCGGGCTGATGTCAATCTGTTGATGGTAACAGATGAGGATCAGGAGGCAGAGAGTGAACCTCTCCCTGATCTTCTGTCATCAGACCCAAAAGATGGCACAGTAGATGGAGTGATCTACTCAGACACCCTCTCTGGCCAACAGCAAGCTGATTGTAGGAGAGTCCTACAACAGTTTCCTGAACTCTTCTCCTTAACCCCTGGTCAGACACACCTGTGTACCCATGATGTGGACACAGGAGACAGCATGCCTGTCAAAAACAAAATCTTTAGACAGTCTGACCATGTTAAGGAAAGCATCAAAGTGGAAGTCCACAAGATGCTGGAATTGGGAGTAATTGAGCGCTCTGACAGCCCCTGGGCTAGCCCAGTAGTCTTAGTCCCCAAACCTCACACCAAAGATGGAAAGAAAGAGATGAGGTTTTGTGTGGACTACAGAGGGCTCAATTCTGTCACCAAGACAGATGCTCATCCAATTCCAAGAGCTGATGAGCTCATAGACAAATTAGGTGCTGCCAAATTCTTAAGTACCTTTGACTTGACAGCAGGGTACTGGCAAATAAAAATGGCACCTGGAGCAAAAGAGAAAACCGCATTCTCCACACCTGATGGGCATTATCAGTTTACTGTTATGCCCTTTGGTTTAAAGAATGCCCCTGCCACCTTCCAAAGGTTGGTGAATCAAGTCCTTGCTGGCATGGAGTCCTTTAGCACAGCTTATCTTGATGATATTGCTGTCTTTAGCTCCACCTGGCAGGATCACCTGGTCCACCTGAAGAAGGTCTTGAAGGCTCTGCAATCTGCAGGCCTCTCTATCAAGGCATCCAAATGCCAGATAGGGCAGGGAACTGTGGTTTACTTGGGACACCTTGTAGGTGGAGGCCAAGTTCAGCCACTCCAACCCAAGATCCAGACTATTCTGGACTGGGTAGCTCCAAAAACCCAGACTCAAGTCAGGGCATTCCTTGGCTTGACTGGGTATTACAGGAGGTTTGTGAAGGGATATGGATCCATTGTGACAGCCCTCACTGAACTCACCTCCAAGAAAATGCCCAAGAAAGTGAACTGGACTGTGGAATGCCAACAGGCCTTTGACACCCTGAAACAAGCAATGTGCTCAGCACCAGTTCTAAAAGCTCCAGATTATTCTAAGCAGTTCATTGTGCAGACTGATGCCTCTGAACATGTGATAGGGGCAGTTTTGTCCCAAACAAATGATGATGGCCTTGACCAGCCTGTTGCTTTCATTAGCAGGAGGTTACTCCCCAGGGAGCAGCGTTGGAGTGCCATTGAGAGGGAGGCCTTTGCTGTGGTTTGGTCCCTGAAGAAGCTGAGACCATACCTCTTTGGGACTCACTTCCTAGTTCAAACTGACCACAGACCTCTCAAATGGCTGATGCAAATGAAAGGTGAAAATCCTAAACTGTTGAGGTGGTCCATCTCCCTACAGGGAATGGACTTTATAGTGGAACACAGACCTGGGACTGCCCATGCCAATGCAGATGGCCTTTCCAGGTTCTTCCACTTAGAAAATGAAGACTCTCTTGGGAAAGGTTAGTCTCATCCTCTTTCGTTTGGGGGGGGGGGGGGTTGTGTAAGGAAATGCCTCCTTGGCATGGTTGCCCCCTGACTTTTTGCCTTTGCTGATGCTATGTTTACAATTGAAAGTGTGCTGAGGCCTGCTAACCAGGCCCCAGCACCAGTGTTCTTTCCCTAACCTGTACTTTTGTATCCACAATTGGCAGACCCTGGCATCCAGATAAGTCCCTTGTAACTGGTACTTCTAGTACCAAGGGCCCTGATGCCAAGGAAGGTCTCTAAGGGCTGCAGCATGTCTTATGCCACCCTGGAGACCTCTCACTCAGCACAGACACCCTGCTTGCCAGCTTGTGTGTGCTAGTGAGGACAAAACGAGTAAGTCGACATGGCACTCCCCTCAGGGTGCCATGCCAGCCTCTCACTGCCTATGCAGTATAGGTAAGACACCCCTCTAGCAGGCCTTACAGCCCTAAGGCAGGGTGCACTATACCATAGGTGAGGGTACCAGTGCATGAGCATGGTACCCCTACAGTGTCTAAACAAAACCTTAGACATTGTAAGTGCAGGGTAGCCATAAGAGTATATGGTCTAGGAGTTTGTCAAACACGAACTCCACAGCCCCATAATGGCTACACTGAAAACTGGGAAGTTTGGTATCAAACTTCTCAGCACAATAAAAGCACACTGATGCCAGTGTACATTTTATTGTAAAATACACCCCAGAGGGCACCTTAGAGGTGCCCCCTGAAACTTAACCGACTATCTGTGTAGGCTGACTAGTTTTAGCAGCCTGCCACAGACCGAGACATGTTGCTGGCCCCATGGGGAGAGTGCCTTTGTCACTCTGAGGCCAGTAACAAAGCCTGCACTGGGTGGAGATGCTAACACCTCCCCCAGGCAGGAATTGTCACACCTGGCGGTGAGCCTCAAAGGCTCACCTCCTTTGTGCCAACCCAGCAGGACACTCCAGCTAGTGGAGTTGCCCGCCCCCTCCGGCCAGGCCCCACTTTTGGCGGCAAGGCCGGAGAAAATAATGAGAAAAACAAGGAGGAGTCACTGGCCAGTCAGGACAGCCCCTAAGGTGTCCTGAGCTGAAGTGACTCTAACTTTTAGAAATCCTCCATCTTGCAGATGGAGGATTCCCCCAATAGGGTTAGGATTGTGACCCCCTCCCCTTGGGAGGAGGCACAAAGAGGGTGTACCCACCCTCAGGGCTAGTAGCCATTGGCTACTAACCCCCCAGACCTAAACACGCCCTTAAATTTAGTATTTAAGGGCTACCCTGAACCCTAGAAAATTAGATTCCTGCAACTACAAGAAGAAGGACAGCCCAGCTGAAAACCCCTGCAGCGGAAGACCAGAAGACGACAACTGCCTTGGCTCCAGAAACTCACCGGCCTGTCTCCTGCCTTCCAAAGATCCTGCTCCAGCGACGCCTTCCAGAGGGACCAGCGACCTCGACATCCTCTGAGGACTGCCCCTGCTTCGAAAAGACAAGAAACTCCCGAGGACAGCGGACCTGCTCCAAGAAAAGCTGCAACTTTGTTTCCAGCAACTTTAAAGAACCCTGCAAGCTCCCCGCAAGAAGCGTGAGACTTGCAACACTGCACCCGGCGACCCCGACTCGGCTGGTGGCGATCCAACACCTCAGGAGGGACCCCAGGACTACTCTGATACTGTGAGTACCAAAACCTGTCCCCCCTGAGCCCCCACAGCGCCGCCTGCAGAGGGAATCCCGAGGCTTCCCCTGACCGCGACTCTTTGAACCTAAAGTCCCGACGCCTGGGAGAGACCCTGCACCCGCAGCCCCCAGGACCTGAAGGACCGGACTTTCACTGGAGAAGTGACCCCCAGGAGTCCCTCTCCCTTGCCCAAGTGGAGGTTTCCCCGAGGAATCCCCCCCTTGCCTGCCTGCAGCGCTGAAGAGATCCCGAGATCTCTCATAGACTAACATTGCGAACCCGACGCTTGTTTCTACACTGCACCCGGCCGCCCCCGCGCCGCTGAGGGTGAAATTTCTGTGTGGACTTGTGTCCCCCCCGGTGCCCTACAAAACCCCCCTGGTCTGCCCTCCGAAGACGCGGGTACTTACCTGCAAGCAGACCGGAACCGGGACACCCCCCTTCTCTCCATTCTAGCCTATGCGTTTTGGGCACCACTTTGAACTCTGCACCTGACCGGCCCTGAGCTGCTGGTGTGGTGACTTTGGGGTTGCTCTGAACCCCCAACGGTGGGCTACCTTGGACCAAGAACTAAGCCCTGTAAGTGTCTTACTTAACTGGTTAACCTAACAAATACTTACCTCCCCTAGGAACTGTGAAAATTGCACTAAGTGTCCACTTTTAAAACAGCTATTTGTGAATAACCTGAAAAGTATACATGCAATTTTGATGATTTGAAGTTCCTAAAGTACTTACCTGCAATACCTTTCGAATGAGATATTACATGTAGAATTTGAACCTGTGGTTCTTAAAATAAACTAAGAAAAGATATTTTTCTATAACAAAACCTATTGGCTGGATTTGTCTCTGAGTGTGTGTACCTCATTTATTGTCTATGTGTATGTACAACAAATGCTTAACACTACTCCTTGGATAAGCCTACTGCTCGACCACACTACCACAAAATAGAGCATTAGTATTATCTATTTTTACCACTATTTTACCTCTAAGGGGAACCCTTGGACTCTGTGCATGCTATTCCTTACTTTGAAATAGCACATACAGAGCCAACTTCCTACACCATGCCTTTGAAAGAGGTAGGAGATGATGCCAGTATAGGCCCATGGGGCTTAATATGTCATTTGAATGTAAGCACGGAAAATGAAAATGAAATTTTAAGAACTTGGTAGAGAACTTCCCATTCCCTATCAAAACTAGCTCAGTGGAACCCTGAAGTTAATTGTCCGATGCCACTGCGATTTGTAAGCATCTATTTAGTGGAGAGTATTTTGAGCCTGGCATGAAGCCATTTTCGTCCCAGTACATTAACATATGTATTATCTTGGTTAGTCTTTTGGCTACAGTTTTTGTGAGGATCTTAATTTGTATGTTAATTAATGATATGGCCTGAATCGATAGACATAGACCCGATTTGCAAGGCCAAGTAGGTAATAGGTGTGGGAGTTAGAAGCACAGCATTCTCCTCTGAAGTATTCCTGTTAACTTGTTAGGTCTAGAATTTTTTCCAGATGGCATTCCCATTTTGGCATTTTTCATTTCTTCTGGCCTTATGGGCCAGAAGAAATGATTCATCATTCTGTTTTGTGTAATTTTAGTACCATTCGTCCTTTTATCATAGGATTCTCGGTCTCGATTATTGGTGTTTGTCTTGTGCATAGTTGTTTGTAGTAATTGGTGAAGGCCTCTACTGTTACGAGAAGATCTACAACTGGACCCTTCAAGGGATCCTAGATCAAGGATATTAACCTAATCTCCACCTTGCAGTTACATGACCAATACAATGATTTGTTTACCTTGTCCCCTGCCATTGTGTGGTATGTATTGAGAAACAACGTTGGCTAATCTGGCAGTCTCAAATAAACCCTCTTTGAGATAATCTGGCAACTTCTAATTGACTGTCATTGTCATGTGTGCAGCAATTCCCTTCCAAAATTGTAGTTGTTGTTTCGGAAGACCCGACCTCATGTTTTTCCCCAGCACTCCTAGACCGAAAGGACACAGCCTTCCCCACATGACTGTGTTAAAGGCCTCCATAAATGTAATTTTAGTTGCACTGTAATTTGTTTTAATTTGAAAACTAAAACAATTGATTCACAAGGGACGTCCAAAATGTTTTTTTCTAGTAGCCACTACGCGTTATTGCGCCAAAATCCCTAGGGACCTGCTCTTGTGAGGCCCAGTCATCCCTGTGGGTTGGTGGTCTGGCGAGCTTATCAGTACAAGTGTTCTTATAAATCCTAACACCACCAGAGATGGAATAAAGAAACAATCAATTTGGAAGGAAGAATGGTCTGGGTTAAATAATAAATGTATTCTCTGTGTCATATGAGTCCCCATGCCAGGTGTCACTAGTGGAACTAGATCTAGCGGATCTATCACTTTAGGGGAGAAATTCGCCATTCTTTGTTAAGATTATCCCTTGGTGCTACTGTTAGATATTGAAAAGGATTGTAGTATCTTTATCTCCTTTGGCTAACCTCTTTCTCCTTCCAACAGGTATATAAGAAGGAGGAGTACAAACTGGGAGGAATCGGAGAAAAGAGGCTTAGGGACTCATTTTCTCCCTCTAGTTGTAGCAGTTTCTCAGTGTTTGATGGGCCCTCCGGGCAGCCCTAGCTCCGAGTCTAATTTCAAAGACCCGCTCTCCAAGGCTGTCGGAGTAATCCGTGGAGCCCACTTGTCATGCGCTCCTCTGGTGGGTAACTTCCTTGCTGCCTTTTTTCTTCCAGACATGGCTGGCTTTCTCCTGAGGCCTTGCGGCCTCTGGTTGGTTTTCCTCTGAAAAGGGGGGATGTGATCAAGTACATTACTGCTGGGGTAGCATCAACTCCTTAGGATGGCTCCTTCTCGGCTGCAATAGAAGGCCACTGCAATTTGGTCCTGTCTCCCCAGTCAGTGCAATTCCGTGGTCACAAGGATTCTGCAGTCTGTCCTCCTTGTTTCTCACAGCCTGCCTTACTCCTTAGCTTCAAAACGATACCTAGGCCTCAGCCTTGGGAGTGTCACAGGAGGCATGAGCAGGTGCTCCAGAGTTCCGGTGCAGGTCTCCTGGCACTTCATCTTTTCTTGGGTCAGTGACAAGTGTTTTCACTCCTCGATGGCAACAGGTATTACAGGATTCAGCAGGATCTGATTGCACATTGAATCGTAGAAGTTCTAAATCAGGGTTTCCATCTTAGTGGTTAAGTCACTTCTCCTGTAATGGTTTTTAGGTCGTAGCCTACCAGACTGTTTTGGTAAGGACGTCCTGGGAACTTTCAGAAAGTTGACCTAGGAATGCATTCTGTTCGTTGAATACCATTGGATTTTTGGTTTGTGTAACACACACTTTCTGGCTTTCTGTTTGCTGGCTTTATTTTCGTTAGCCTCTCCATGTTCAGTTTGTCCCAGTTGGTTAAACATGTTTTCTGTATCCTTCACAGACATCCTTTCCCGTTAACAGGTCTTTAAATCTAGTGCATATCTGGTCACATTTGCTGTGCATTCAAAGACCGAGGTCCAGTGTCGGGGGCTGTCTTCCAAGGGTGCTTGTCTACTTTTCTTTCTCTGACTTCAAAGTAAGAGGATTTATGTGACAATCTTGCTGGATACTGGGGGGGTAGGAAAGAGGGTTTTTTCCAAGCACAACACAACATTTAACTGAACTGTGTAAGTGTTTTGTATTTGATATATTCTGAACGCACTAATGAATCACATTTTTTGTTATTTCTGAAATGTGTTGGAAACAAATATTTTAATATGATTAAATCAATAAACTAGGTGCTTCAATTTCCTCACATTTCATCTGTGCACTGTATAGTTTTATTAGTAAAGCTGTATGTCTGCAAGCGTAATGGTCTTTTCAGTTGAAAATGTGTTGTCTGTAATGGCATTGTGCAACCACATCATGAACACTCCACTCTGCCACTCCATGCCAATGCACTTTACTCTGCAACACTCCACTTTACACCACTCCACGCCAGTACACTCAATACCATGACTGAGCCACTGTGCTGTAGGTGCACTCTTCACTACAGGACTCTTCGCTACTGTACACCCCTTCTGTCTAGGCCACACTAATCTGTTTTGCACAACTACACTATACACCACTGTACTTTACACCACACTCTATGCCTCTGCACGTTACACTGTAACACTCACCTCTGTGTCCCATCAATCTATGCCATTTTACTGTATGCCAGTCTAATCTACTGTGCACAACTGCACTTGCCACTGCACTCTACTCCATTACACTCTATGCAACTGCACTCTACCCTGAATCACTCAGCTCTACGCTACTTCATTGTGTGACACTCTAATCAACTCCAGTCTGTGCCACTGCACTGTGCTCCACTCTACTCTTAACCACTGCACTCTACGCCAGTGCACTCTACACAACACTGTCGCTGTGCTCTGTTTCACTGCACTTTACTCTGCAACACTGCACTCTACACCACTGAACTCTATGCCACTCTACTCTGCACTACTGCACTCTGACTCTTTACTACTCTGTGCCACTGCATTCTGCTTCACTCAACTTTACTGTATCCACTATGCCACTCGACTACTGTGCCACTGCCCTCTGCTTCACTCAACTCTTTACCACTCTGCCCGCTGTACTCTGCACCTCTGCATTGTACTATGTGCCTCTCTACACTGCATTCTATGTGCCACTCTACTCAATGCCACTGCCGTCAGTGCTACTGCACTCAATGCCATTCCAGTGTATACCACTCTACGCAGCTCCACACAGTTACACTCCGTTACCAGACACTTTTTGGCCATTCCAGTCTACGACACTACTCCACTCTATTTCCCTCTACGACACACTACTCCACTCTTTGCCATTCCATTCTGTGACCCTCTACTCCAGTCTTCGCCATTACACCCTTCTTCACTCTCCCCTATGCCACTAATTTTCAGCAGTGCTGAACAGCAGCCACACAGGTGAATAACATGGCTAAAACAATGGGAAAGCCAATAGCTCTTACATAGACGAGGTCTATTGGCTTTGCCAATGCTTGTTTCTGTTTGATTTCTGAAGATAGCTCATTCATTTTCTGCAGCTTATTTGACTTTTTACTTCTATGGTTTCATATTTAGGTTAAAAAAAAGTTTCCATGCTCATAAATTTAGATTTAATTGAATTCAAACAAGTGATGTTTAGTAATGTTCATAATTGGAATAAGGAGATATTAATAAATATATACAATTATCATATAAACCCAATAAAAACCTTTATCAGAAATAAACGTTTAGCATTAGACTGTAATGCGCAGAACAGCCACTGGAGGACACCACAATGAAAATACTGTTACTAAACATCACTTGTTTGAATTCAATTAAATCTAAATTTATGAGCATGGAAGAACGAGTTACTTACCTTCGGTAACGACTTTTCTGGTGGATACATTAGCTACCTGTGGATTCCTCACCTAATGAATACTCCCATGGCGCCAGCATTCGACGGAAATCTTCTTCCTAGCTTCTGCACGTCGACGAGGACGTCACTCTAGCCTGCGCGACGCCGTCTGACGTCATACAGGCAATAAGAGGTCCTCGCCGACGTCAGTTCCCTTTTTTCCGTGCATTCGAAACGGTGATCTTCGAGGGAGCTACTGTTACTTTCGTAGCTACAGTGTATTTTCTGCTGCGAAGTTCTTCTCAGCGGTAATAATGTCTCAGAGGAAGTCGGGTTTCAAGCCCTGTCGAGAGTGTGGGGGCAAGATGTCCGTTACAGATCCTCACTCCGACTGTCTATGGTGTTTGAGCTCCGACCACGATGTCGTGACTTGCGATTCATGTCAGCACATGAACCCGAAGGACCTCAAAGAACGTGAGGCTAAACTATTCATGGCGAAGTCGAAGAGAAAGGAAAAACATCATAAAAAGTCTTCTTCGCCAAGGTCTCATCGGCGTCATCGAGACTCCCGGCTCCGTAGAGATTCACGGCGTCATTCCAGCAAGGAGACTCGTTCGAGGTCGCCTTCGGCTCGGCGTCGGAGAACTTGGGAGGTCAGTCCCACGGTCACGCCGCATCCATCGACGCCGTTGCCCTCTCCGGCGTCACCTACTTCGCCTGGACAGGCGTCTGTGATTGAGGTGATGCAGCCTCTGGTGTTGTCTCCGGCGTCGCAGACGTCGAGGCTGGCGTCGGGGTGGCCTTCGATCCAGGCACCCCAGTATCCGGCTTTTCCCACCCCTGGAGCCGATAGTACTGCATTCCTGAATGCGATGTATACCATCTTTCAGCAGATGGCTCCAAGGGGTGCTCCGGCTGCTCCTTCGGGGCCTTTGGCCTTTTCATTGGGTGATCCTGCGCCTCTACGGCCGGCACCCTTTATGCCCTTTCTCCCTTTTGGGAATGTGGGCTCGGCGCCGGTGGCCGCTCCGGTGGCTTCAGAGGGATTGGCCCCAGAGGTTTCCATCCCGTCGACGTCAGGATTTCGTCCTGTGACTCCGGTGGGTCCATCGGCTCCAAGATCTCTTCGTCCTGCTCCTTCAACGGCGCCAAAGCTGCCTGTGGCGCCGGATGCGGCGTCGGATACTGCTGGAGATCGGCGCCGATCTTCGACTTCGGCGGAGGCCGTGTCGACTCCGCGTATCGAGCAGAGACTACATTCGAGGAGACGTGCTCTCCGTCTTTTGGAAGAGCAGGAGTACCAACGAGTCCCGGAGGAAGGAGAGGTTGAGGACTCTGGTGATGGATTGCATGGTCTGGATACGGCCAGTGGGCTGGATACTTCCCCTGAGTGGGACCTTTCATCTCCAGGGGAGTATACGGAGGAGGCTGCTACCTTTCACGCTGTGGTAAGGAAGGCAGCTAACTTTCTGGACCTGCCTTTGCCGGTGGCAGAGGCGAAGCAGAATTTATTGACGGAGGTATTGCATTCGGCCTCTGCTGCAGCGGAGCCTCTCTTGCCGTTTAATGAGGCTTTGCTTGATCCGGTGTTAGAGGTGTGGAAGAAGCCAGTATCTTCCTCAGCGGTTCATAGGGCTGTGGCCAGGAGATATCGAGCTGCACCATCTGACCCTGGCTTTCTTTCTAGACACCCTACGCCGGAGAGCTTGGTGGTGCAAGCCTCCTGTTCATCGAAGTCAGCGCCTGGATCTTTCCCGACGGTACCTGGAGACAGGGACTCCAAAAAGCTGGATGCACAATCCAAGAAAATATTTTCATCTTGCAGTTTGGCGTTGAAGGCCACCAACGCAACTTGCATTCTGGGGAGATACATCCATGCTCTTATGGACAATATTTCATCTTCATTTACGGAGCTTCCCCAGGGACTCTTGGATGTTGTCTCGGACGCCCAGGCTGCCGCAACCCAGATTATCCAGTCTGGGCTGGACACGACCGACTCTGTGGCTAGGGCGATGGGCACGGCTGTGGTGGCAAGGAGACAGGCCTGGCTCCGTAATTCAGGGTTTTCTGCGGACGTGCAGTCGACCCTATTGGACCTCCCGTTTGATGGGGACAAACTGTTTGGCGCCAAGGCAGATTCGGCCTTGGAGCGATTTAAAGAGAGCAGGGCCACAGCCAAATCGTTAGGGCTGCAAGCTCCTTCTTCCTCTGCCTCTTCCAGGTTTTTCAGGAGGTTTCATGGATTTGGGCGTGGCTCTTCCTCCTCTTCCTTTCGAGGGAGATTCCAGCAACCCGCCTCTTCCCACCCCTATAGATCATTTAGAGGGAGAGGTAGGGCCCGCACCAGAGGAGCCTCTCAACAGCACTCTGCCTCTTCCTCTTCCTCGTCCTCTGGAGGGGTGCAGCAGGGAAAGCAGTCTTAGGCTTCCACCATTTCCCACTCACTTCTCTCCTGTAGGGGGAAGGTTACAGCATTTTCTCCACAAGTGGGAGACTATTACAACGGACACTTGGGTTATCAGTGTTGTGGGAAAAGGCTACACCCTTCCCTTTCGGGAGTTTCCGCCCCCCATCCCGCCCCGCCCATCTTATTGTTCAGAAGAACACCTCCTGTTACTAGAACAGGAGGTTCAAGTCCTCCTTTCAAAGGGCGCGGTGGAGTTGGTCACAGAGCAGGAAAGGGGTCGAGGTTGTTACTCAAGGTACTTCCTGATTCCCAAGAAGGATGGTCGGTTGAGACCGATCCTGGATCTGAGGATCTTGAATTGGTTCCTCAAACAGGAAAAGTTCAAGATGCTGACCCTAGCACAGGTGCTTTTGGCGTTGAACAAAGAAGATTGGATGGTGTCTGTCGACTTGCAGGACGCTTATTTTCATATCCCGATACTCAAGTCGCACAGGAAGTATCTCCGGTTTGTGGTAGGATCGCAGCACTATCAGTTTGCGGTCCTCCCGTTTCGTCTTACTTCAGCACCTCGAGTTTTCACGAAGGTGATGTCGGTGGTTGCGGCAGAGCTCAGAAGGAAGGGGATAGCAGTATTCCCTTACTTGGACGACTGGTTGATCAAAGCCAAGTCTCCGGAGCTTGTGTTGCATCATCTGCAGTCAACAACCCAGTTGTTGTTCGACCTGGGCTTTTCGGTGAACGTGCCCAAATCTCTCCTGGAGCCCTCTCAGCGCCTCCTGTTCATAGGGGCAGTACTGGATACAACATTGAATCGAGCCTTTCCTCCGCCTCAGCGGATTCAAGACATTCAGGCGTTGGTTCCAATGTTTCAAGGTGGAGCGGTCATTCCAGTCCTCAAGGTCCTTCGTCTGCTCGGTCTGTTTGCCTCCTGCATACTGTTGGTCACGCATGCTCGCTGGCACATCAGGGCTCTTCAGTGGTGCCTCCGAAGGCAGTGGTCTCAACACAAAGGAGATCTCAACGGTGTGGTCAAGATCTCCAGAGATGCTGCTGTGGACTTGAAGTGGTGGATTGCGAGCAACAATCTTTCACAAGGAAAGCCGTTCGCGCAGTCGCCACCAGTGGCCACGGTCATAACGGACGCTTCCACTCTAGGGTGGGGAGCTCATCTGGGGGATCTGGAGATCAAAGGACTTTGGTCTCCAGAGGAACAGATGTTTCATATCAATCTGTTAGAGTTACGGGCTGCACGTCCGGCTCTCAAGGCCTTCCTCCCTTCCCTTCGTGGTCAGTCGGTACAGGTCCTGACGGACAATACTACCACGATGTGGTACATAAACAAACAGGGAGGAGTAGGGTCGTACCTTCTCTGCAGAGAAGCTCTTCGACTATGGTCCTGGGCAAAGGACCATCAGATTTGCTTGGTAGCAAATCATCTGGCCGGGGTCTTGAATGTACGTGCGGACAGTCTGTCGCCAATTCTCGGCCGACCACGAGTGGCGTCTCCATCCAGATCAAGTCCGTTTAATCTTCCAGATGTGGGGGTTTCCTCGGATAGATCTGTTTGCCACTCTGGAGAACGCGCATTGTCCGTTATTCTGCAGCCTCCAGTATCCGGTGCAGGGAGCATTGGGGGACGCGTTTCTGATAACATGGTACGACCAGTTGCTTTACGCGTTTCCCCCCATACCCTTGATTCCTCAAGTGTTGAGGAAGATTCGCCAAGACCGGGCCCAAGTCATCTTAATAGCTCCGGATTGGCCAAGGAGGGTGTAGTACTCCGACCTTCTCCAACTCTCGCTGTGCCCTCCGCTCCGTCTCCCTCTCAGGGCAGACCTCCTCTCGCAGTCGCATGGGCAGGTTTTACACCCCAACCTCCAGAGTCTATACCTACATGCCTGGAGATTGAACGGGGCAACCTGAGTTCCTTCTCTCTCCCGCCTGATGTAGTGGATGTTATATTAGCGGCCAGGTGACACTCCACTAAATCTATCTACGCTAATAGGTGGTCTAAATTTGTTATGTGTTGTGGAGAGAGACCGATTGATCCCTTACATGCTCATCTGTCGGACGTTTTGTCTTTTGCTCTGTCTCTAGCGCAGAAAGGTTGTGCAGTGGCTACCATTAAGGGTTATTTGTCAGCTTTGTCAGCCTTCATTTGTCTTCCAGACCAACCATCGTTATTTAAATCCCCTATTGTTCTCAGATTCTTGAAAGGTCTTCTAAATAAATATCCTCCAAAACCATTCGTTATGCCTCAATGGCATTTGTCCTTGGTCCTTACTTTCCTTATGGGGTCCCCTTTTGAGCCTATGCATTCTTGCCCCTTAAGGTAATTAGTTATTAAAACAGTCTTCCTGGTGGCTATAACATCTGCAAGGAGAGTGAGTGAGTTGCAAGCCTTATCGGTAAAACCCCCTTATACAACTTTTTATGGGGATAAGGTGGTGTTGAGGACCAAGGCTGCTTTCCTCCCAAAGGTTGTTTCACCTTTCCATTTGGCCCAGACAATTACTTTGTCCACGTTCTATCCTCCGCCTCATCCTTCTAAGGAGGAAGAGAGACTACATCGCTTGGACCCAAAGAGGGCGTTAAGCTTCTTCATTGATAGAACGAAGGATTTCAGGCTGGAGGATAAGCTGTTCATCGGATACGTGGGCAAGAGGAGAGGAAAGGCAGTCCACAAGAGAACACTCTCCAGGTGGGTTTTCTTTGCATTAAAATCTGTTACTCTTTGGCAAAGAAGGATCCTCCTGATGGCATTAGAGCTCATTCCACCAGAGCTAAGTCGGCCACTTCGGCCTTGGCCAGGGGTGTTCCTGTGGTCGACATCTGCAAGGCCGCAACTTGGTCGTCCCTTCACACTTTTGCGAAACATTACTGTCTGGACTCTGAGGTCAGAAGGGACGGCCATTTTGCACGGTCAGTGCTGCAGGATTTCTTGGTTTGACCATTTTGGCACCCACCACCGGGTGTGGTACTGCTTTGGGACTTTATTCATTAGGTGAGGAATCCACAGGCAGTTGTATCCATCAGAAGAACGAGTTACTTACCTTCGGTAACGACTTTTCTGGTGGATACATTAGCTACCTGTGGATTCCTCACGGTCCCACCTGCCTCCCTGTTGCCTTTCTGGTCTTACCAAGTAATCCTTGAGTGCGCTCCTCTTGGTCTTCAAGGCTGCAATAGATTTTGTATATATGGATACTTGTGTGTGTGTGTATATATATGTGTATATATATATATATATATATATGTGTGTGTGTGTGTATGTATATATCTTTTAGTATATACATGATTTGCATATATTTGTTTGATTTAAAAAAAATACAAAAAAAGGAGTTATATTAAATCTACAGCCATTTTATTGCAATGTTGTGTGATTTACAATGTTATGGGATGTTGCCTTGCTCTTTCATTGCATTGGGTTATTATTCTCATGCACGTAAAAAAAAATGTTGGTTCTGACGTCGGCGAGGACCTCTTATTGCCTGTATGACGTCAGACGGCGTCGCGCGGGCTAGAGTGACGTCGACGTGCAGAAGCTAGGAAGAAGATTTCCGTTGAATGCTGGCGCCATGGGAGTATTCATTAGGTGAGGAATCCACAGGTAGCTAATGTATCCACCAGAAAAGTCGTTACCGAAGGTAAGTAACTCGTTCTTCCATGCTCATAAATTTAGATTTAATTGAATTCAAACAAGTGATGTTTAGTAACAGTATTTTCATTGTGGTGTCCTCCAGTGGCTGTTCTGCGCATTACAGTCTAATGCTAAACGTTTATTTCTGATAAAGGTTTTTATTGGGTTTATATGATAATTGTATATATTTATTAATATCTCCTTATTCCAATTATGAACATTATTCAGGCCAACTTAACATCCTTATTACACTATAATTGTTTGAACATTCTTGATATGTTTGGGTGACCCTTCTAGTTTATTTCTCATTACTCCTCTGTGGTTGTTTTGTTTTGGGAATTATTAACCAGCCAGCAACTGTGATGGTGGGGCGATGAAAGTGGTATTCTATTGGAATTAGCGTGGCAGATTTAAATTAGGATGCTAAATGGCAACATTTTCATTTTTGGCTGCAGATCGATGAATGTAAATGGAAGTGCTTTAGTTATATACAGGGCCAGTGGAATTATGTGGCAAGAAAAGTCCAGTTATGAATGTACAGCACCAGTAGCACTAACTTAAGACCATGCAAGACCCATTGCATTGCTCGTCCCTTGCCTTCAGACTTGTATGAGGGTGGCTGGTTAGTGCAAATGCGGCAGTAGCATCTCGTCTGTTCTTGTGCTTCTGGAGTGGTCTGCAACATCGGACATCTTAAATGACCCTAAATTATACTTTAATTTCACCATACCATTGATATCAAGGGCTATGTGCCTCTGTTATTCTATCAGACTGCTCCTTCCCAGTGGCATGGGACTCCCAAGTGATCACCACCAACTCCTCTGCAAGTTGTGCTCCCTCAAGGGTCATTCCTAAGTTCTCTCCTTTAATCTCTCTACACCTCCTTCCTTGATATCACCTTCAGCTTCTCCCAGCATCTGTATGTTGTTGACACATCTCCTCTCCACCTTCTCCCCCGTCTCTGGTCATGCATCACTGCTACCAGATGTTGAATGGCCCTCGGGTCCGTCCTCCTTTGCATCAGCTCCTCTGCCTTGTTCCTTTTACTTTCTTGTGGTAGCTTGACTTATTTCCTCCTGTGCTAGAAACCTTGTGGTTCTCTTGAGCACTTTCTTAATCATGGACCCTTTTATCTCCGCCATAAAAGTACACTACCAGGTACTAAATATAATAAAATGTGCCATGTTCTCCATTTCAACTTTGCTAAAGCATTAAGTACTTGACAAATTATATTTCTGTGACAACCTGCTTATGGTCTCCCTTAACACTCACCACTGGTTCAGGATCTTAATTTTGCCTCTAGAACCTTGTTAGCATGCCAACCACTCCGTTTTGTAGAAAAGAATGGTGGGTCTCAGCTGAAAACAGTGCCATCTACAAAGTATTGACAATTGTATGTAAGTAGTCCACAGTTCATCTCCAGACTACCTTGCTAACAATTGAATATAAGGTAGTCACTGTTCATCTCCAGACTGCTTTACCAACGTACAGACCCGATAAATACAATAAAAAGTATTTGCATGTGAATCAGGACTTGCTGGACACACCAAAGCCTCATAGTATATCATCTGGTTTCTGATTACACCACATTCTAGCCCCCCATCAGTGTAATTCACTGTCTTCTGAAATCTGGGCATACCCCATTATCGTGCTCTAAACTACTCTGAAATGCCACCTTTCGAATTTGAAACAAAATAACTAATGAAGCACATTGCACCAAAGCTAGACGCACTCTACCATGGCAGTATGCCTAATTGTAATGGTGTTTCCTCTCTGTGGGGCATTGTTGCTTCTTCACTGCAAAATAGCTTATTTGTTCAAAACTTCCATCATCTTTCTAGTTTGTGAATTCCATAAACTCTTGTCCTTTCTACTGCAATTTGACCTAATGTTAAAAAAAAAAAAAAACATTATTGTTAGGAATGTGCGGCACAACATATTAAGTAAATAGGGGCTTAATTTTGGGCAACCAAATAATTTGACTAAGCTAACCCGTGGCACCTAAGTATTTTATCTGACTGGGTACACCACTGCTCCCTTATATCTGCCTTTGCATGTTGATAGTGAGGGCACAGTAATGGAATACTGAAATCAGTAGGTCTTGTGCAAAGATTAAGAAAAGGATGGATATTTGGACATAGTTGGAGTTCATACCGAGGTGCCATTTGTGCTGCAGTAGGGTTAGATACAGTGGCCATAGGAAGCTAGCTTCTGTTGAAGGGCCTTGAGAGCCTTTTATGTTCTTGTGCCCTATATCCTTAGCAAAATGGGTGCTGTGAGTGCTCCAATGATAACACAATGGGGCCTAAAAAATGTTTGAAGATTCACTTTTTAACTTGATGAATATCAATTTCTTTATCTGTTTTGTGCCACAAAGGAAACTCTGGTTTGTACGCTCATAGGGTACCTGGCTGATCATCATGCCAGAAGCAGTAAATAACTATGGTACTAGACTTGTTCTTATCCGGTGTCCTTCATATTTTTTTTTATTCTGTTTGGCAGGATCTTAAACAGCTTAGTACAGAGAATACTGATATCCACTTTTGTGGTATGGGAGTGGCCATTGGAACGGCGTAGTTTGTGCCTTGAGTCCACTCTGCAGAGCAGAGGGCGACCTGCCCCATCTACTCTTGAAAAAGTGCGACCATAGGAAATAGACATTACGTGACCAAAGTGATGGCTATGACTCGTGAAGAGGGTGAACGTGGAGATGTAGCACTGCGAGGTCTCGGGCTCCGTTAACCATACACGAAGTTGAAATGGCCAGTTTTGTTTAACGCTTTTACTAAGCACAAACCTCACTCTAGGATTAACGAAGCATTTTCAAATACTTACCAATTATCATTTGAAGGCATGCCCCCAAATTTCTCTTTGAAAGACTTGATGGCCAGTATTGATCCATTTTCATACCCGATCAAACAAGTCCTAATTTAGAGGTCCATTGAATTGGAACCTACCTTGCTCAGTTTTGGAGTATTTGACCTTCTATCGAGGCAGGAGTGAGGATGTTTAGAACGCACACCAGACATGCAGGAAGTGATGTAACAGTCACATCCCCGACTGAAGAATACAATCTGAATGTGATAATTTCGACAAGTTTATATATTTTCCTGAGTCTCGTCCAGACAATGACATACCAAAGGGTAAGCCATAGTACCTGAGCTGGACCAAGGGAATTAGCAGTAGTAGAAATTGTGCATTAGATTGATGATCTTGATTGTAAAATGCTAAAAACTGAAGAGGAGTAACTAGAAGCTTTTTTAGGGTTCTACAAAGCTCCTAACACGCAGGACTCCCCCATATAAGAAAAGCAAATTGAATACTTAACCTCTGTCAACTTTTCAAAATTTATTGCTGACCTAAGAGTTCCTAAACGTTCCAATTGCTGATGTAGAGGTTGAGAATTATGTTGAGGCACTCAATCTGCAAAACACTCTGGCAGGGTAAGTTCACAGGCAGCTTTTTTCTAAACATTTACAACAACGTTGGTGCCCCGTTCACTGTCCTTTGCAGCTGGATAGCATAACATGGAATATTGAACCCAAGTCCCCTCCCCACCCCCACCCCCCAAGTTATAGCTCATGTTACGTTAATACGAAAACATGGAGAAGATTCCACACCTTTTACAGACCCATGTCGCTGCTTAACGTGGATGCCAAATTGTATACTGAAATATTGACTGCCATGTTGGAGACCATACTCCCCACATTTATTCACCATGATTAAGCAAGCTTTATTCAAGGGCAGCAAACACATGATGACATTAGGAGGATTGCCCACCTCATGAAGAAATTGAGGAAAAAAGTCCCCGCAATATTATCACTACTTTATGCTGAGAAAGCTTTCAATCAGGTTGACTGGCTCTTCCTTACTAAAAAACTTTTTTTTTTTCTCTTCTCTTCACCGTACCACCTGGGACCAGCAGTTCTATGCTTATAATGCTGGGACTTTTATGCTAGGGGCAGTATGTGATGGTCCCAACTTTTGATGGTTCTGCTTTGACCAGGGTGCAATTTCTTGTTCTTCTTGGATTGAGGTTTGTTGGCTTCACCTTCTGCTGTTCATTGATTGTGACGCGATGATCTCATTTTGGGTGGGATGGATGGGGGTTGTGGGGGGGGGGAGGGGGGAGGGGGGAGAGAATGACTTTGATTCAGGGTTGCTTAGCTTGGACTGTGGAGGAAAGTGATGGTCGTCAATGTCAGATTTTTGCCAAGACTGGTGAACTGACTGCAGTTTACACAGGTCTGATTAGATTGGGAAACGAAGGCCACTGATAATTGGAGGCGAATGCTGTTTGTTTCTTCTTCATATCCGAGCATCTGAATGGTTGTGTTCGGACTGGAGTCTGATTGCTGTAGAACTCTGGCTCGTCCTGGTCCTAGGAGAGATGGCTGCCACTGTGCTTGACCTGTGGTAAGATGGCCATGCCTCTTAGTTTTGCGTGTTACAGGGTGTGAAGACTGAAGCTGTAGGTGGTTCGGCTTGTGGCAGGGTGCTGTGCTGCAGATGGTGACTTTGTTTCAACTAGAGTATCATGGCTATGACTCAGTGCAGTTGTACTAAAGCTGGTTTGTGAGGACTGCAGAGAAAGGGGAGTCTGTTTGGACTTGGTGAGATGTCCACGTCTCTGGACTTTCCTGCATTGACCAGGATGTGATGGTTGCACATGCAAGCGATTCTGTTTGGATTGGGGTACGATGAGGTCACTCTGGCCATCTCCAAATGACCAAGATGCCGTGGCTACAGCCCTGGGTATTTCATTCTGATTGAACGTGTGATAGTTGCAGATTTGGGCAGTACTCTGAGAATCGCATGTTAGGGCTGCCTCCGTAGGTAATCTGCTTGGACTGAGGTGTGATAACTGCAGCTGTAGGTGCTTCTGCTTGAATTAGATTTTGACTAGCGATGTAGGCGTTTTTCCAAAACTGGAGTGAGATTGTTCCAGTGTAGTTTTTCATGAACCTGGGTGTGAGGACTGAAGGTGTATGCTGTTTGGATTAGGGTACGACTGCAACGACTCCTGAAAGCTCTGCCTAAACGAGTAATTTGCCTTGTTCTTTGACCCTAACCTCAGAGATGGTGCACGCGGCCCTGGACCGAGCACTGAGCATCACTTGTTCTTACGCCCCTTTTCAGAAGTGTAAGGCACTCGGGCTGCGAAGCTGCTTCTCATTAACTGACAGATCAGCGGCGGCGTCCCCTGCAAGAGGAAGTGTACACGGGAAATGCTCCAGCTCCATGACTGCTGTGACGCATTTTCTTTAGCCATGGCCACTTCCTCCTTAGTTTCTTAACCCCTTCGGAGTGCTCTGTCCTTCAACGAATATCGGCTTCTCGAAGGTGTAATTAACTTGAATACTGGTTTCACTTGGCCCTAGTTGGACATAATTGCAGTGCTCGGCCCGACCCCCTCCTAAATTCCCAACTCGCCCTAAATTGCCAACTCTTTCATTTGCGCCATGATACTTTTACGGTATGGCCGTGCTGTATGCGGAGATATTGCAGTACACATGACCTTAGACAGACGATCTCGAGTAAGCACTCGTAGGATTTCGGGCTCAGTAAAAAGTCCACGATTGAAAGAATAATATCCAGTTATCAAGCGCTAAATATTCAAAATAGAAGTCATGGAGACATAATGTGCCAGTGAGAGAGAAGAGCAAAACTAAACCTGCAATAGTAAAGTCAATGAAAACAATGGTTGTAGCTGACGTTTTTCATCGAGGAATCTATGTACCAAAAAGCCCCTTATGGTTTTCTTCAACATACAAAGCACTTCCTTCACCCCACTTGGCAGTTATATTCAAGATGCATGTGTGAAGGAGATAGGAACCCCTTCCACACATTATAAGGATTTTGTAAGAGTTAAGTGATCATCTAGAGAAACGAGGTCAAAGTGCAACTTCCTTATAAAAAGGTTGAGGAACTCCGAGTGACTTGCAATGCCCTTTCAACGTACCTCGGAGGATATTTTATTCCGTCTAGTACATTTCCAAAAACACCCTTAAATCCTTAATATCTTGATCTCACATGTGAGAGAGGGTTATGGTGGCAGACATAGAGTAAAACCTAAGGGCCAGATGTAGGAAGATAGCAATTTGCGACTTGCAAATTGCGAGTCCCTGCGACTCGCAATTTGCAAGTCGCAAATTGCTATGCAGTACGGTGTCTCAGACACCGACTGCGACTCGCAATGGGGTCGCAATGACCCACCTCATGAATATTCATGAGGTGGGTCGCAAATTGCGGCCCCATAGCGAGTATAGGCACTCGCAAACATGGAGGCCTGCTGTAGTCAGCAGGCCTCCATGTTAGCGACCTGCTTTTCAATAAAGCAGTTTTTTTTTTTTTAAATGTAGCCCGTTTTCCCTAAGGGAAAACGAGCTGCATTTTTAAAAAAAACGAAACCTTTTGTTTCGGTTTTTTCAGGGCAGGGAGTGGTCCCTTGGACCACTCCCTGCCCTGAAAAAATATTCTGGGGTCCAGTCTCAAACTGGAAGGGGTCCCATGGGGACCCCTTCCAATTTGCGAGTGGGTTACCATCCACTTGAAGTGGATGGTAACTGCGACTCCATTTGGAGTTGCATACCACTGCGACTCGCAAATAGGAAGGGAACACCCCTTCCTATTTGCGATTCGGAAATGCATTTTGCGAGTCGGTCCCGACTCGCAAAATGCATTTCTGCATAGGAAACACGCATTTGCGAGTCGCAAACGGCAAAATTTGCCGTTTGCGACTCGCAAAGTGTTTCCTACATCTGGCCCTAAATCTGTTGTGCAAAATTACAAACATTAAAAAGCAGCTGGTAATTTATTGCCAAAATACTAGAATCAGTTTAATATAAATCGGATTTTAAAATGATGTAATTTTGAATGTGTGGAAACCAGTTGAGAAAAACGGCCTTTATCATAAATATCTTATTTCTGGCTATTACTGTTTAGGTAGAGAAACTGGTCAGAAGAACGAGCTAGCTCTTGTTTTCCTGGTTTAAACTGCGGCTGTAGCGATCTGCTCTTACCTTGGCTGCAGTCTCCGGGAGCATGTATTGACTTCAGTGCTCAGCTGTATTAACTTAGTATGTCATGTTTTTAGTTCAGGTGTAGATGTCGCAACTCTACTGTAACTAGTAAAGCAGAGTTTTTATATAGAGATTACTTCCTGCAGTCCCAGTTCAGAAGACTAATGAAGGTTTACAAGTCCGCGCCCATTTACGGGAATATGCCTTCTGTGTAAACACAGCTGGTCGGGAGCACATTGGTAGTATGTCTTCAAACCGCAGGTATGGCATCTTGCCAGGCAGGGTTTTTAAGAGGTGAAAACACCTGGTCTTTACAACCGGCGTCATACGCACGTGTTACTTACGCAATGTCGCATGCTTGAGACCAACGTATTTTTTTTTAAATATGCACAAAAAATTAGGTCAGGAGCATCCGATAGTAGAAGCAGCTTTAAGATTTTGGCTTGATCAGTTAGCTGCCATAGAAGTAGCCAACGAGATACATTTAAAAATGTATTTCTTTCACTTGCAGACACCTGGGCTGCAGGAAAGCTCGGTCGGGCTGGAGTCTCCCAAATGCTCCGGTATCCAGATACAATTCGACCTGAACCCTGATTAAGAAACGGACACTCTTCGGTGTCAACCGAGGTAGAGGAGGGAGAAGGAATATACGTGAGAATCAATTTGTGATGGAGCGAATTTAAGTGAGCATGATTGAGTGTGTTTGTGCTTTATTCTTGCAAATGAGCCGCAGGCCCTTGCATACTGGAGGTAATAATTGATTTACTGATTCATCCACGGCAAAATGACGCATATGGGAAATTGGATATAATTTTTCGAATAAGCGACAAAATACTGGAGCACACGAGATATTGTGGCATATAAAGGACACTAGGCAAAATGCAGTCTCTGGCATACCGGATGTAATTCTTGGCATAAAGGGCACCCATCCAAAATGCTCATGCTAACATGGGTGGTACATCTTGGCATTTGGGTACTTCTAGCACAGTGCTTATATGGGCACATAAATGATGATTCTTGCCACATTTAACACCGGTGTTAAAATGCTGGCTTCCTGGAAGCGTTTCTTGGCAGTACGGAGGACAACCATGGCTTATTTGGAAGGACAAAGGAGTGGCAGGGAACAGTGACAAAATTATAGCTCTGACAAACTAGAAGAGATTTTTCACCTGTGGTATATTGACAAAATCACTGCAAAAAAACGGACATATGGATGTATATAATCGACCTCAGAAGGGAAAATGGAAAATTAAAAGTGCGAGAAACAAGTGATGTGAGGCACCTTATACTTTTTTTTTGTAGAAAGGTGGGAGCAGTGTTTAATGGCATAGTCAGAATATTTGAACGGTGTAGGTTTCACACAATTTTCATTTGGAAATTAGCATTAAAATGGAGCACTGCCACTCTTGTTCCTGGAATGTTCTCTACTTGTGGAGTCTGGCTTATTTGCTTTGTTTTTAGGTCGAGAATATCAGCTCGCACGTTTTTCGGCATGTTGTTATCTATTCAGGGGGCTCTAACCACACCCATCTCATGCCCTTCTCTTTAATTCATTCCTCGGCTTGCCTTACAAAAATCTTTTGACGTCATTGTTAAATGTTTTTCGTTTCTTCCTCCTTGAGGATGTTTTGTTATGCCTTGCACACTGACCCCGTTACATGGATTATTGCACGATTGCTGATATACTTTAGTGTGGACAAACAACTTTTTTCGTTTGTGTCTTCCCATCTCGCTCCAATGGTGGCTATCCCACTTTGAAGTTTCATGCAGCGCAAACTCGATCGGAGGAATCTGAGTGCTTTGGACGACTACCAGTTATGTGACATTGTTCACACTGTTACTGAATCAGTGTCATCTTAATTTTGCCTTGTCTCTCCCATTTCCACTCCATGGCAACTGTGTCAAATTGAAGCACAATCTCGATCGGAGGTATTGGAAGCTGCAGCAGTTTCATAAGTAAAATCAATCGCACACTCCCCCACATTCCAAATAAATTACAAGAAAACGGTACTAAAGACAATGTGAAAAATGTTCAAGGTTACCAGGCAAGATTCTCTGCAGTAAATGGAAGCGCTTCAGTTATTTTTTTAGGGCCACTGTAATTATGTGGCAGAGAGGACCAGATTATGCTCAAGGGTTGACCAATTTATGTGGCAATAATAGTCCAGTTATGCATTTATAACGCCAGTAGCTCTAATGCCAGTAAATGCGAGACCTATTGCATTACAAATGCTTGTTTGCAGTTTGGAAAGAGGACACAATCTGACCTATTGCATGAACATCCAAAGCAGAGGAAGATAAAGGTCGTATTTGATGTAAGGTAGACAAACTCTTGGTGGTGGGCTGTTGTAAAATGTAAAGTGCATTAAAAGCGCCACTCCCCCTTGGCGCGTTTTTAAAATTTGTATTCCACCTAGGTTGCCACCTTTCCAAGAGAAAATTACCTGTCATTTGTTGTAGTTTCGAGAGTCTGAAAAGGACTGGACATTACGCTAAATAGGATTTTAAACAAAATGGTAAATATTAATTTATACCGTAACTTTTCAGTCAGTTTACTTTAATTATTCGCTATGGATAGTAAACGCAACACTAGCACACATTTCAAAGTGCTTTCAGTTTATGTTTGCTGTTTGAAGTAGATACAGGCAAAAAAAAAAAATGCCGGCTTTTGTTGATTTTGCTTATTTTTTGTACCGGCCTAGATATTAAAATACCGGTTGTGCCGGTAGAAAATCGGCCTGGTGCAACTCTAACTCCACCCAAGGACAAGGCCAAAATATAACCTCGGTACGGGTGTGTAGGTGTTGTGTTCCACCACAGTATACTGCGCATCCTGATGTGAAAGACGAGTGCCACGTCATAGTTTTAAGCTGGACGTGCACGACCTTCCTCCTTTGAGAGCATGCTTGAAAGAAGCTGCTAGAAACGTCACAGGGCGTGAGTGACATAAATTGAACTATTTCCGCAACAAAAGTGTTCCAGCTGGCGAGTTCTATGGTGATTCGCTGGGTGGCCTCAGTCTAAAGTGTGGGTGTACCATGTTGGTAGCAGAGGCTCTGCAAAGGGCACTGACTGCTTGAGTTCCATTCATATAAGACAGGATATACCTCATTTTGTCATAAGGTCATCTTATTTTGGCTGGGGTAGAGTGGATGTGTGCTTTCTTGTGATCTTTCAGGGGTTGGCCGTATTCATGCTTTTCCTGTTGAATTAGTTTATCAGGAAGGTTGAGTGCCGCCGATGGGTTGAATCCCTACTGCACCATTGTGCTGCATTTGTTCCAATAAGTAGCATTATATACCTACCAACAGCATATTTAGTTCCTGAATAGTCACACTGACTCATTGCTCGTTGGTCATTAAAACGCAGTGCGCTTGTGAGGAGAGATTTCCAGGGATGAGCGTGATTCACGGGCACTATGTGCGCTCGAACACATTAGAGGCTCTACTAGCTACGGGTCCAGCTGTCTTGCATTACCTTTCCTGTCAATTAAGGGTGTCGAGAGCGGTTCCAGCGGTGTCTATTTTTGCCTCACCGCTGCGTGATGAATGAACTCACAAACCTTAATCGGACAGACGCGAGCAACGCCCTGTTGCCTTCCGGTGCATGCGGATGCCGAGCTTCATGAGTGGCAGTAGGTCAGCACCATAGCGGTTATAAATGGAAGGTAGTAATCAAGGGCGCCGCGCAGTTAACTCTCCTGTCTGAGCCCTCTGTGCCCGGGCAAAGCACGCACTCCTGGGACTGCATGTGTGTGTTGTGTACGTTCTGGGTGCCCCTGCGCAATATGTGCAACATGTTCTGGGGTTTCCTGTTTAGAATGTGAAGGAACCTTGTTCTGGAGCGGTTCGCACCTTTATGGTTCTAAATTGGAAGGCATTGGTCAGGAGTTTTGCGTGTGCATTTATTTTATTGAATCCTAGGTGCCCGGCAAAGAACGCACTTGTTTTGCTGTGTGTGGGGCAGAATGAGCATTCTGTACTGTCAGGGACTTCAGGGTGTCCCTTTGCAGTGCGCGCAGCTTGTACTAGTGTTTTGAGTTCTGGGTATTTGGACGCAGCGTATGCTGGTTGTTTTTCAGGTCTTGAGTTCCTGGGGTCCCAGCTGTGCATGTACAGGTCATCAGTGCTTTGTGGGCTATCGGGTCCACGTGCAGGTTGTTATGCGGTTCGTGGGTTTTGGATATTCAGGCACAGCATGTACAGGTTATTCTTGTGTGTGGACTCTGTATCTTGACGCAGCACGCTTAGGTTGCTCTGCTGCCTGGGTGTCTGGACGTAGCATATGTATTTTTAGGCCGAGCATAGCCACGCGCAAGCGTTGCTCTTTTAAGCTTGTTATAATCTATTGTGTGGGATTTAGCCACACCCATCTCTTATACTTGTTCCTGGACCTTCTTTCAAAATTCCCTTGATTTCGTAGGAAAATGTTTTACGTTTGTCACGCATTGAGGATGCTTTGTTACCACCTTGGAGACTGAACCTATTACATGGATTATTGCATGATCTGCGAGATACCTTAGCAAGGAGCACCATTTTTTTCTTTTGCGTTGCGTGACATTATGTTTCTTCCTTGTTTTGGGCATGCTGACGTTTCTTTTTAATTTATTTCACATTTATTTCATAAAAAAAAAAAAAAAATGTTCAAAGAGTGCGAACTCAATCAGAGCAGTGCTTTACATGAGTACGTGAAGTTTCATATAGGGCAAACTCAATCTAAATGGCTCTTTACATGACTACTACAAGTTTAGCAGGTGCAAATATACAAACTCGAGCAGTTACAACAGTAAAAAAACAAAAAAAACAAATGGAAATCCTCAGCGCAGCTCTTCTGGCACAGTGGGAGAGGCGATACTACAGTATTCCCGGCACTTGGAGAAACTTGCCCCATAATGCTTTGCAGGCATTTTTTTTCAAAATATTTTTGCCCTTAACTCAGTCTGTGGGGTTTCTAGGTCAACAGGACCACCATCATAGCGTTCAGCTCAACACACTTTCTGTCTAGGTCAGCTCTGGGGCTCCACACTAAGTTGGTTGGGACGGGGACCCCAAAGTAGTAACTTCTCCCACCATTCAATGTCTTTTAAAGCTCTCTCACGGCTGAAACTTTTGTTTTACAGCTGGGAGTAGTTCATATTTTAATGGCCTTCTTTGTAATAGTATTACAGTAGGCCTGCTAGGCCTCAAAATGTGTAAGGCACTATGCCCTCTTGGGGTTACTTAGGCCCTATAGGGGCTGACTATATTATATGGGCATGTTTCTTTCAAAAGCTATTTTCTATTATGGTGTCCTCTAGGGGTTGTTCTGAGCATTACAGTCAAGATATTACAATATTCGCTGCACTTGGGGAAACTCGCCCCATAATACTTTGTGGGGCATTTCTTTTCCAAACATTTATACCCATAATCCAGCCTGTGGTGGTCCTAGGACAATAGGACCACCATCAAAATGTTCAGCACAGTGCGCTCGTTCTGTGTAGGTCATCTCTGGGTACCCATACAGGTTGGGGGGGGGGAGAGACCAAAATAGTAACCCCTCCTACCATTCTATGTCTGTTAAGCTCTGTCATGGCTGGGACTTTTGTTTTACAGCCATGAGTAGTCGCATTTTAAGGGCCTGCTTTGTAATAATGTTGCAGTAGGGGTGCAAGACCTCAAAATGTGTAAGGCACTACATGCTCTAGGGCATGGGTACTCACAAACATTTCCCCAGGGGCCGCACTGTATGGTCTGTGATGTGACCGAGGGCCGCACTGATGCCAGCAGGGTGGCGGTCAGAGGGGTGAGGAGGGTTAGTGGTAAAATGGTAATAGTAAAATTGCAGGAAATGAGTAGTAAAAACATGAAATGAAGCGTATACATCTAGTGTCTGAATTGCACAATGTGAAACCAGAAACTTGGGTATAAATCCCAGCTTCTCCACTTAACCAAATTGTGTGATCTTAGGCAAATGTTTTATTTCACTTTACCTCCTTTTTCTTCATCATCACATTGAAATACGTCTTCAGGACGTATGCTGTACAAGACCTTCTGGGTCTGATTTAAGAAACTATAATATTGTCCATGTATAATAGAAACCTCCGAGCCCTCCCAAAGAGTTCACATAACAATTGACTTGCCTCTTAGTTCACAGTTCACATTGTTGTCAGGGCGGGTTAAGGGGGATGAAAGTTTGTAAATTTATGTTTGAAAAATATCACTTTAAAAATACTTCTCAAAGCAGTGAAATAATTGTGTGTACTAAGGTGAAACTGTTCTGCAGATTAATGAAATGCACTTTTTCAATTTCAAACAGATCCATACTTTTATATTTTTGCTGGAAGATGTCGTTAATAATGAAGGCATTTCTAAAGTTGAGTTCCAGGACACCCTAGTTACTCCCTTTTCAATTAGCCTCCAAATAAATACTTGCCTGTTTATTTGTCCATTTTTAGTGCTAGTGCCAAGTCAAATAAACAGCAACACAGCACAGTGCTGATGATGATGATGACTTGGGGGCCGCATGTAAATGTCAAGAGGGCCGCATGCTGCCCTCTGGCCGTACTTTGAGTATCACTGCTCTAGGGGATACATAAATGGTTACACTGCAATTATTTCTGCTATTCTGTTTTCATGTGGTTGTGCCCTCTAGAGGCTGACTATGGGGTAACATTATCATGTTTCTTACAAATACAGCTTTTATTAAGGTGTCCTTTGAGGGCTTTTCTGAGCATTAAAGGCAAGACACTACAATATTCGCTGCACTTGGAGACTCGCCCCACAACACTTTGTGTGGTATTCCTTTTACAAAACAAATTTTCCCATAACTCACCGCACAACATGCTTTGTCTAGGGCATCTCTGGGTCCCCACACTAGTTTGAGGGGGACCCCAAAATAATAATAATAATAAAATGCTATAAAATAAATAATGGCAATCATTTCATTTTTTGCTGCTGATGGGGGAACAGTTTAAATGAAGGGCTTCAGCTATATGCAGGCCTACTATAATTGACAGAGGGGACCAAATTATGCAGCAGGATTGACAAATGTATATGGCAAGAAAAGTCCAGTTATGTATTTACAACAGCAGTAGCTCTAACTGAGGCCAATGCAAGACCTATTGCACTGCAAATGATTGTTCTGTTTTTTCTGTCTTCTGTGCTGATTATCTAGTGGCACCATGTACAAGTCGTTCTGCTCTGTCATTGGGCTTTCAGCCCCTGAGCGTAGCATCAGCAGGTTGTTCTGCTACTTGGAACTCTAGCGCAGTATGTGTTGTTTATTGTGCTGTCTTTTTTTAGGTTGCAGCCTACCAGACAGCACAGCTGTCTGGTTTGCTAAAGACATCTTGGGGGACATTGAGAAAACTGACCTAGGACGGCATTCTGCCCGTTGCTTGCCATTGGCTTTGTGGTTTGTAATTCACATTTTCTTGCTTTCCATTTGCCGGCTTTATTTGTTTTAGGCCGTCAAGCTTGAGTTCATGTCTTCCCTTGCTGAAACCTTATTTACAGTGTCCTTGCAAGTGCTCCATTTCTGTCAACAGGCCTGTAAATCTTGTTTTTATCTCAACATGTTTACTGTGCAATCTGAGACCAAGGTCAAATGACGAGCACAGTCTTTCATGGGCGCTTGTATACTTTTCTTTCTCCAACGTCAAAGTGAGAGGTATTATAACAGTCTCGCTGGATACTGGGGGTAGGAAAGAGTTTGTTGTAGCACACAACAATTAAATGAACTGTATAAGTATTTCAGAATTAGGAACACAATGAAGCACGTTTTTTGTTATTTCTGAAGTGCGTTTGCATCAAATACTTTAATATGATCAAAACAAATCATTACACTAGGTGATGCAATTTCCACACATTTCGTCTGTGCACTGTATAGTTTTATTGGTAAAACTGTATGTCTGTGCAAATGTAATGGCCCATTTCAATTGAAAATGTTTTGTCAGTAATGACAATGGTCTACCACACTACGAACACTCCACTCTATGCTGCACCACTCCACACATCTGCCCTCTACTCGGCACCACTCCATGCTTCACCTCTCTGTACCACTCTACTCACCACTGCACTCGTCACTGTAGTCTACCAACCAACCCCCCCCCCCCCCCCCCAAAGTCTAGGTCACACCAATCTACTCTGCACCACTCCAATCTAAGTCACTGTATCCTACTCCACTGCACCCTCTGGCAATACACTGTTAATGCACTTTGCTCAGTACCACTGAGAACTACGCCCCTCCACACTACAGCAGTCCACTGTGCGCCATTCTAATCTACTCTGTACTCTAAACCAGTGGTTCCCAACCTGTGGTCCGGGGACCCCTGGGGGTCCGCGAAGCCTCTTCAGGGGGTCCGCGACTTCTTAGAAAATTAAACAATATTACCAGATTAGGTCCCAAGCTTTCAGTAATGACTTAGCGGGGGTCCCCAGACTCCAATAATGAGTCAGTAGGGGTCCCTGAGTTCCAGTAATCATAAAGTGGGGGTCCACAGATGTCAAAAGGTTGGGAACCACTGCTCTAAACCACTTTATGCCATTACACTCTATGCCACTATACACAGCTGCACTCTATACTACTCCATTCTATGGCACTTCATTCTACTCTGAAACAGCCTATTCTATGCCACTGCACTCTACCACTCTACTCTTAACCACTGAACTCTAAGCCAATGCACTCTGCACAACTGCACTCTCTGCCACTACTCTGCATCTCTGTATCCTACATCATCACTGTACTCTACACCCCTTAACACCACTGTACTCTGCTCTGCAACACTGCACCCTTCGCCACTCTACTTCATTCTAAGCCACTTTCCTCTGTGTCTCTGCACTCTAAGGCACTATGCTCCGCACCACTCTGCGACACTGCAGTCTGTGCCACTTTGCTTTGCGCCACTCTGCTCTGCATTACTTTATGCAAGTGCACTCTACACCAGTCCACTCTGTGCGGCTCTTCATTGCACGACTGCAGTACACAACACTCTCTGCCACTCCACAACACTGTACTCCACTCTTTGCCATTCCACCCTACGACTCTCTACGACTAAGTTCTAGTCATGCTGAACAGCAGCTACCCTTGTGTACAACATGGCTAAAACACATTAACAAAGCCAATAGCTTTTGCATAGACCAGCATTCACAAAGCCAGTAGGTTTTGTTTGTTCTTGGTGTCTGGGTGGATGATCCGTAGCTTGTTCTGGGCGTCTGTGAAAAGCTTGTGAAAGTGGTTATTCAGTCCTTAGGTTCTTGGTGGCTGGGTACAATATGCATTGGTTGTTGTGCTGTCCTCGTTCTGGGCGTCTGTCTGTTTAGCTGTCTGGAGTTGTGGGTGCCACATTTGCATGTTATTCTGCTGTATGAAGTTCAGGGTGTTGGCACAACATCTATAGGTTGTTTTCAGTCCTCACGTTCTGGGTATTTGTTAATAGCATGGTCAAGGTTTTGTGCTGTCTTTAAGTCCTAATTATTTGTTTGAGGCATGCACGGATTGTTTTGCTGTATGTGGGTTCGTTGTTTCTGGACACAGCGTTCAGTCCTCAAGTAATGGATGTGTTGAAGTGTTAAAGCCGCATTCGCAGGTTGTTGTGCACTTTGGTCAGTATTTGATTACGTGGTGTATGCAGGTTCTTCAGTCCTCAAGTTTTGGGTGTTTGGGACCTGCATGCGTACGTTTTTATAGTTATGAAGTTCTGAGTTTTATCGAGGAAGATGAGCAATGTATTCTGCTGTCTGAGCGCCCAGGTACACGTGCATAATCTGCCGTCCTCAAATTCTTGCCGTCATGGCCCAACATGCTTTGGTTGTTTAGAGTGTAGAATGTGGAGATATTTATGCTCTGTGAGTTCTAGGATACGTGTATTAGATTGTGGTGTACCCATGTACACTACAGTGTGCCTGCTTTAGATATTCAGTAGCATATTTACTCGCCAAAAAGCGCATCAACGCCTCGTCAGGGGTAGTAAGCGCTATATAAATACTATTACAATACAATATTTAAAATAATTATTATAAGAATTCCAGACAATACACCCTTTAGCAGGTCGATGTTAGCCCTTTGGGAGCTGTGGGGGGCATTAGAAAGGTGTTAAGAATGGGTTTCTGTAGCGCTCACCGTTATGATTAACCTGTGTCTTCCATAATAGATGTCCTAATTTAATCAGTAGAGCTCACTGACATCATAGCTAACATTAATAGCCTATTAACTTCATAATTAAGCTACAGTCTCTGTAGAGCTCACCGATATGATTTACTTGAAATTTCACGTAAACCAGGCACCTCATAATTTACCTATAGAAAGCTCACTGACCTAATTAGCTATTAGATTGCATTAGGATCATAAGCATTATGCTATAACCTCTGCAGCTCGGCGATATCATTAAGCACATAGGCAACCGACTCATGATTTACCTGCACAACTCAAGGACGTCATAATGAATCCGTCACTTCTGTCGAGCTAACAATTGCCCTACATTGATAATAGACTGCTTTTAAAGCATGTTATGATCCCAGTAAATCCATAGCTTCCTACAGATCACGAATAACATGCAGACGTCTTTGCTGCGGATTACCATCACTGGTAACCTTCAGTTTTTGTACAGCTCTCACTACAACTGACCAGTGACTTCTGTGCAGCTCACAGAGTATAATTAACCTCTCTGTGGTTTACAGATCGCAATCTGTGACTTCTGGACAGCTCATAGATTAGAATTAATGTATTTTCTGCAGGTAACCAGTACCCTTAACTTTTACCCGGTTCCCATTTTCCAATTGACTAGTGTCTTCAGTGCGAGTCTCAGATCGTGATTAACCTGTGACTTTCCTTAAATCAACAGATGGTGCATTAGATTGGACTGCAATTTCTCGTGGATATAGTTATGAAAGTAGGCTGGTAGAAGCAGAATTCCACCAGAGTACAAGTAGTCCCATTTGGATACGCACATGGTCCCGAGGTGTCCTCCATGGATATAAACAGCATGCCTTGGAAGTAGCTTGCCCTTGTCACACCACCACCACCACCAGCTGCGTGCCTTGCATCTAACATGCATACACATGCCTCTTGTGTGCAGGGATGCCCTGGGGCACACAGTTGTTTTTAGGTTGAGAATACTGGACTGCGCTTGTGCTGTCTGTTATGGCCCACATTGTGGACTTCCGAAGAACACCCACGGGCTTTACAGCCCTTCTGTTGCTTATGACTGGTTGACTTTGTTGGCGTGTTGGTCTTTAATAAGTAAATTTACAAGGGAACGAGTATAGATCAATGAACCTTTTGACGCGTTTAAGATGTTCTTACCATAGTTCCAGGACAGGAACAATAATTCATACATAATCAATAATCATTAGTCAAAAATCAATGAAGTCTAATTGCCACACCTTTAGTAAAGTTTAGTAAGTTTATTTCCCTTATATTAACAATGCTAAAGTCATGTAGATGAATCTCAAAATCAAATGAAACTCATATAAAAACAACACTGGGTGACCAAAGCGATGGAAGAAACGCAATCTAATCGAGGCTTGAATCACAACACATTCTAAGGCAACAGTACAAATCAGTAGCAAAGTCAGCTGCGATGAAGTAATCACATACATCGAATTCAACAAGATAGCTCGTCAAACATTTGTCCCTGGAATTTGTCAATCATCATGTGAATAGCCTCACCAAACCCAGATTAGCATTAGCATGTGGGGCTTCATGCAAAACAATTTAGAACACAAGTTTTGGAAAAACATCTAGCTAAGATAAACTATTAAGACAGCGCAGTTCGTACCTAGAAAGAAAAGGCAAAAAAATGCATTACGGTCACATTGTCATATCTATCT